>NW_016108075.1:143272-169945 GCF_001604975.1 Cebus imitator | reverse complement strand
AAAAAAAAAAAAAAAAAAAAAAAAAAAACAATTAACAGAGTAAAAATAAAATCTACAAAGAAGGAGAAAATAATTTCAAATTATATGTCTGATAAGAGGCTAATATCCAAATTGAATAAGAGACTCCTATAACTCAACAATAATATAAAAAAGCCAGACAACATAAAACCTGATTTGAAAATGGGCAAAAATCTTGAATAGATATTTCTCCAAAAGACACATGCAAATACCCAACAAGAATATAGAAAGATACTCAATATCACTAACCAGAGAAAGGCAAATCAAAATCCCTGTGAACTATCACCTCACATTTCATAAGATGGCTATGATAACAGCAAAAAAAAGTAACCAGTGTTGACAAGAATATAGAGAAACTGAAACACCTGTACATTGTTGGTGAGGATGTAAAATAGTATAGCTGCTATGGAAAATACTATGAAGACTCCTGAAAAATATTAAATATCATGTGGAAATCTCACTTCTTGGTATTTATCCAAAATAATTGAAATCAGGATCTCAAAGAGGTATCTGCACTTCCATGTTCACTGTGTTACTATTTACAATAGACAATGTATAGAAACAATTTACATGTCCATTGACAGGAATGTTATCAGCCTTAAAAAGGAAAGAAATCCTGCCACATGCAATAACGTGGATGAATCTTGAAGTCATTGTGCTAAGTAAAATAAGCCAGTTGCAGAAGGTCAAATATTGTACAATTCCACATATATGAGGCACTTAAAGTAGTCAGTATCATAGAAATGTAAAGCAGAATGGCAGCTTCCAGGGACTAAGAGGAGAGGTAATGGTAAGCTGCTGTTTAATGGGTATGGAGTTACAGTTTCATAAAATGAAAAATGTTCTGAAGATGGATGCTGGTGATGGTTTCACAATTTGATTACTTAATAAAACTGAATACCTAAAAATGGTGTCATATGTCTACTCATGTCTTTTTGTCCATTTCTTAATTGGTCATTTGTTTTTCTGCTATTGAGTTGTATGAATTCTTTTATGAAATTCTTTTATGATAAATCCTTATCAGATACATGGATTATAATTTGTTTTCCCAATCCATAGGTTGCTGTTTCATTTTATTGATTGTATTATTTGCTGTACAGAATCCTTTCATTTTAATGGAGAACATTTATTTATATTTGCTTTTGCAGCCTGACCTTTGGTATAATGTTAAAAAAATCATTGCCAAGGTATCAAGGAGCTTTTTGCCTTTATTCTCTTCTAGGAGAATTGTGGTTTCAGGTCTTACATTTAGATCTTTTATCCAATTTAGGTTAATTTTTGTGTATGTTTACATAATTTCATTTGTTTGCTTGTGGAATTCTAGTTTTCCAAGCACCGTTTTTCAAAGAGTCTATCTTTTCCTCATTGTGTCTTCTTGGTACTCTTGACAAAAATTAGTTCATCTTACATTTTTGTATTTATTTATGAGGTCTCTATTCTATTGCACTGGTCTGTATGTCTGTTTTTATGCCAATGTCATGTTGTTTTAATTACTACAGCTTTGTAAAGTAATTTTAAATCAGGAAGTGTGATGCTTCCAACTTTATTTTTCTTTCTCATAATTGCTTTGTTTCTTTGGGGTCTTTTGTAGTTCCATACAAATTTTAAGATTTTTTTCTATTGCTGTGAAGGAAGGACACCATTGGGATTTTGATATGAATTGCTTGAATTTGCATTTTGCTTTGGATTGTATAAGTATTTAATAATATTAATTATTTTGATCCACAAGAATAGAATACCTTTATTAATTTGTGTCTTCTGTGATTTTTTTTTTAATCAATGTTTTATATTTTTCAAAGTACAGATCTCTTATCTCTTTGGTTAAAAGCCACAAAAATTGGGAAACTCTGTGAAATGATAGATATGTTAATTTGCTTCACATACATTGTTACATAGCAACAATTTCACTATCTATATGTATTCCATAACATTGTAATCGGGATACAGGGGCAGGTTGCAGGGTGTCCCAAAGATGCTCACTGTTCCCTGATCGAATGTATTTCTTCCAGGTCCTTGGACTCTCACTCACTCAAGAATTGGGAGGAGACCGAGGCGGCATGATGATGTTTTTCAAGTAAGTATCAGACCCAAAGAGCTTTGCAGAAAAGTGATTTATTAGGCAGAGAGAGAGAGAAAGAAAAAGAGAGAGAGAGAGAGAGCTCCCACGGTGTCATGGGTGGGGATACAGAGATGGAGTCCATATAGGTAAGGGGGTAGGGGGGATTTTAACCCCAAAGTTACTCCTGCCTCATTCAAGTTCTCATCCAGTGAGAGGAACTTTTCCAAACTTCCTCTGGAGTGATTGATTTTTGACTCTGATGCTGGATTGGCTGCCTGGCTCACAATAGAGCCCTTCCTTCCAAAGCTTTTTCTAAACAAAGGAAGCTCACGTGGGCAGTTTACCTAGCCCTGCCCACAAAAGTTATACAAAGAACTCTAGTTCCCCAATGGGGACATGAATGAAGGCAGGTTGGGCATGTCACTGGGAAATTTCTGCCTTTGAAACCACGCCCCTTGTGGACTTGGGAAGAGAAGTTAACACAGCCCCTCAGTCCCCACTCCGAACAGGAAAGTTCAACTGCTGTTGGGATGCTGGTGTTGATTGCTTTTAAGCTACTTTCTGCTCAATTGGGGCACAGAAGGGGCCCTGCAGTTGAGGTTTCCTCCAGAAGGGAGTTTTTCAGGGGTGCAGGTTGATTCAGCGGTCGACGATAGAGCTCATGAGCCAAAGACATCCGGGGTACCAGTTGCAGGATTATTTGAGGCCTTATGGTTTTAATTCTAGAAGAAATGAATGTGACAAGAAGGTTAAAGACGAAAAGCCCAGTGGCCAACAATAATAGAACGGTTATAAACAGGCCTAGGAGAAGATATAGCCGGGACAGCCAGTTGTTAAGCTCCGTGATTCTGTATCTTGAAGGTTTTTAGCCCTGTGTTTGATTGATCCCTGAGTTTTTTAACTTTAAGACAACACTTAATTGGTTTACAAAGTAGCAGCATTAGCATTTCTTCCTAGAAAAAGACAGGCTCCCCTTCTCTTGGCTGTTTCAGATTTAGGGACCTTTTACTTTGAAGAGCTATGGCAGCTAAAGAGTTAAGCTGTTTCTGTAGAGTGAGCTGCCTCTGCAGAGAGAATTAGCAACCTTTTTAATGTTATTATTTAACTCCTGAGATCGCTTATATTAAAACTGAGGTAGTAACTTTTCTAATGCCGGTACCAAGTTTTCCTATTATTGTGGCTCCCCCTACCCCCAACCCGCCACACTATGAAAGGAATGATTGGAGTTTGAGAGTCTAGTTTCAGGTATCAGGTTAATAGTGATAGCCCTGTTAATGCCAGGATGTGAGTTAGACTTGCTAGTAGTTACTTTCCTGGGGATCTTGTCAGAAGAGCAAACCTATATCCTCCAATGGCTCGCAGGTGTACTAAGGGTCATCTCCTGGAACTTGAGGCTGCAGAGTGGAGGGCCTATGATTTTTTCTTCAGGGATGTTCAAGGCATTAACTGAGTGTGATGAATCCATGAGTTAATTCCCACCAGCTTAACTACTGTTTGGGTAGACAGAATAACTGAAAATGGTCTTTCCCAAGATGGGCCTAGAGAGGGAGCATCTGAGGGGAGAGACTTAATAAGCACCAAGTCTCCAGGGCAGAACAACTCTTTCCCTTTTTTACTAGGGTGTCCTTCAGGTAAGGTTCTAAGAGCCTATTGGTACTTAGCCAAGGAGTTTATATTTTTTATTAGATCTGATGTTTTTTTGTTTTGTTTTGTTTAATCTAATACAAGATTATTAGTAAGAAAGGGCCATCCATAATGCATCTCATAGGGGCTGAGTTCTATTTTCTGAGAAGAGTTTTGAGCCCTTAAGAGTGCTATTGGTAATAGAGAAGGTCATGAGAGGTGGGTTTCCTGTGCCAGTTTCTTTAGGTTTATTTTAAGAATTTCATTTATCTTTTCTGCTTTCCCTGAGGACTGACGCCTCCAAGCACAGTGAAGATGATACTGTATTCCAAATGCCCCGGAAATTTCTTGGATTACTGCAGCTTTGAAGGCAGGGCTGTCATTGCTTTGAAGACAGGGAGGGAGTCCGAATCTAGGGATTATTTCATTAATCAGGACTTTTATTACCTCTTGGGCTTTTTCTGTTCTACAGGGTAAGGCCTCAACCCAGTTTGTGTAGGTATCTACACATACTTACAGCTAGTGATGTCCCTGAGATTTAGGCATATGAATAAAGTCCATTTGCCAGTCCTCACCTGGGTAATAACTGGCTTGCTCTTTCCTAGGAGGAGCTTTGTGATGTGCCAAAGGATTATTTTTCTAGCATATTTCACATCATTTGACTATTTGTTGGAAAGCTTGAAGAGACCTTTCTCTATAAATATAAATTTTGGCCATTCGTTGTTTATTCTCTATACCCATATGGAAGGTTTGATGCAGGGTTTTAAGTTCTTTCCACCAGCTGGCAGCAGGTAGGAGTACTTTTCCTTCCTTAGTAGCTAGCCCTCCTGAAGAGAGAAGATTATGTGCCTGGAAGATTGCCCATTTTACCTCTTCCAGTGAGTATTGAGGTTTAGTTTCCTGGAGAGGATTTTCCCATATTGAATGTTCTATAAATTCATGTCTAAGCTGCCCTTTTTGCTTCTAGGTCAGCTTGGTGGCAGAGAGGGATTTCCTCCCTTCCTCCCTCTCATCTTCTTTCTGGTGACCCTGGCAATGTAAGACTGCCACCTTTTTGGGTTCTTGGACAGCTTGCAATAAGTTTAAAATTTCCTTATGATATTTAATGGGAGTTCCTGCCAAGATTAGGAACTCTCTTTCCTTCCATATGGCAGCATGTGCATGCACAACCAGGTAAGCATATTTGGAATCTGTGTATACATTTATTGTCTTATCTTTTTTAAATTTTAGAGTTTGAGTGAGGGTTACTAGTTTTGCCAGCTGGGCACTAGTTCAAGGAAGAAGGGAATTACTTTTGAGCACTGGTTGATTACTGACTATTGCATATTCTGCTTTTCGAACTCCATTTTTCATAAAGGAACTTCTGTTAGTGTATAGGTTAAGGTTAGGATTGGCTAGAGAAATTTTTAAGAGATTTTCAGCTGCACAGTTCTGAGCTATGAACTGCTGACAGTCATGCTCTGTGTCTGCTTCTTCCTCAGGAAGAAAAGTAGCTGGGCTGAGGGCTGCACATGTGCGAAGCTGAAGTACAGGCCCTTTCAGCATTAAGGCCTGATATTTGAGTAAGCAATTGTCAGACAGCCATAAGCCTCCTTTAAAGGCCAGAATTTCAGCTACATCATGTGAAGCCCATACAGTTAGAGCTTTCCCTTGTATTATTTTAACAGCTTCTGAGACCAGAATAGCCACCGCAGCTATGCAGTGTGGCCAGCCTTTTGCTACTGCATTAATTTTCTTACTTAGGTATGCCACTGGTTGTGGCGTGGTCCCTGGAGTCTGGGTGAGAGCCACCAGTGCCCCTCCTGATTTCTCTGCAATATATAGGGAGAAAGCTGTTCCCTATAGGAAGGCTTAGAGCTGGAGCCTGCAGTAGTGCCTGCTTTAGGGTCTAAAAGGCTGCCTCAGCTATAGGGACCTATTGTATTAGATGGGTGTTAGCATTTCGGGTTTTCTTAGTCAGAGTGTATAGGGGTTTTGCTATTTCACCATATCTGGGAATTTACAATTGGCAAAAACCAGTTTTTTCCCAAGAATCCCTGCAGCTGTTTTAAGGTCTTTGGATGGGGAAAGGCCAGTATGGGTTGGAGACTTTTTTTTATTAAGGGCCCAAGTGCCCTTAGACAAGACAAGCCCTAGGTATTTTACCTCTTGCCTACAAAGTTGGCCTTTTGATTTGGAAACCTTATATTTACAGGTGGCAAGGAAGTTTAGGAGGTCCTGGGTGGCCTGCTGACACTGGGTTTCGGAGTTCACAGTTAAAAGTAAGCTATTCAGATATTGAAGAATCAGGGTGCCTGGATGTGAAAAATTACTAAGGTCCTGGGCTAGAGCCTGGCTAAACAGATGGGGCTATCTTGAAAGCCCTGGGGTAACACTGTCCAGGTAAGCTGAGAACTCTGGTCTAAACAGTCTTAAAACGTGAACAGAAACTGGGAGTCAGGATGTAATGGAAAACAGAAAAAGGCATCCTTAAGGTCCAGGACTGTAAACCATTGTGCCTCTCCTGGTATTTGAGAGAGCAAGATGTAAGGCTTAGGTACAGCTGGTTATAAAGGAATTACAGCTTCATTAATAAACCTGAGATTTTGCACCAGCCTCCACTGTCCATTAGGTTTCTGTACTCCTAAAATTGAAGTATTACAAGGGCTGTTACAGGACTTCACTAGACCCTGAGCTTTTAAGTTCTTTACAATATCCTGGAGCCCCTTTTGGCTTCCACTCTTAGGGGATACTGTCTTTGGTAAGGAAAAGAGGTGGGATTGGGCATGCATTTTTTGCCTCTCCAAATTATCCGTCCATTGCCCAAACCTTGGGAATAATCCCTTCTTGAAGTAATGGGCAGCAGAGAGGGATTTCTTCCCTGATGAGGTTTATATAGATAATGGCTTCTGTTCTGGCTAACAGGTCCCACCGTAGTAAGGGAGTGGAACTTTCTGGCATGATGAGGAAAGCATGAGAGAAAAGTATATCTCCCCAGTTACAGCTTAGGGGCTGGGAGAAATATCAGGAGACTGCTTGTCCTAGGACTCCTCGGACAGTTACAGACTTGGAGGACAACTGCTCCGGGCAAGAGAGTAAAACAGAGAAGGCTGCGCCAGTGTCGAGGAGGAGATCAACCTCCTGGCCCTCTGTGGTCAGCTTTACCCAGGGCTGTTGAGAGTGATGGCTCGTGCTGGCGCTTGCCCTGGGCACCCTCGGTCCTGCTGTTGGGTTATCTGGTTAGCTGCCTCAAGCCCTGGGAACCTTCGTCCCCTGGGACAGTGTGCTTTCCAGGGATCCGCTTGGCATAGTGGGCAAGGATGAGGTGGTGGTCCATTTCTCTGGGGACAATTTCTTATAGTGTCTTGTTAGGCCACAATGGTTACAAGCTCTGCCAGACTGGCAGCTAATGCAAGCCTTTCCCTCATTTGAGCCCCTTGGGGCTGCTTGCCTGAATGCCATGACTAGGGCTGTGGCTTTTCTCTGGTGTCTCCTGTTTCTTTCAGCCTGTTCCTCCTGGTGTCTATTATAAAACACCAAGGTTGCTAGGTTCAGTAATGATTCTAGACTCTGTTCTGGCCCCAGGGACAGCTTCTGGAGCTTCCTCAGAATGTCAGCTGCTGATTGCATAATATACTTGTCCTTTAGTATTAACTGACCCTTGATGGAGTCTGGTAACAGGGGAATATACTTTTTTAAGGCCTCCTGCAATCACTCAAGGAAGGCTGTTGGGTTTTCTTCCTTTCCCTGAGTTATGGTGGATAACATTGCATAGTTCAAGGACTTCCTCCTAGTTCACCTTAATCCCTCAAGTATGCAGGTCAAGAGGTGCCTATAACTCCAGTCCCCGTGTTCTGAGTCAGGATCCCAGCAAGGGTTCATGCTAGGGACTGCTGGTCTACCTGTAGGAAATCTATCCTTTTCCTCAGGCATCATTTCGTTATGTATTTGACTAAGGTACCAGGTGTCCCCAGACTCTTGAGCCACTGCTAGGGCAACCTCTCTCTCATTGCTGGTTAGGGTCTGACCAAGCGATAGCATGATATCTTTCCAGTCTAATTCAAAGGACTGACCTAGGCCCTGCAGACCTTCTGTGTACTTGTCTGGGTCATCTGAAAACTTTCCTAAGTCTGCCTTAATTTGCTTTAAGTTAGAAAGTGAAAAGGGAGTGTGCACCTTGGTAGGACCAAATTCTCCTCCTACTGACTATAGGGGGCAGAGTCTGGGCATCCTAGTAGCCTGAGATGCCTTGGCCACTTTGGCCTCCCCTGGCTCCTTTTGGGTTATAGGAGCTGAAGAGGCCTAGTCAGCATTGGTGGAGGGAGGAACCACAGGGAATCCTAGATGTTGGGGTAGTCCTGAGAAGGGATTAGTAGGGTATGGGGAACAGGCCTTACATAGCTGAGGATTATTCCTTATATAAAAGAAAACTTGGACATAGGGGACCTTAAACCGTTTTCCTTTGCTCTTACAAAACAGGTTTAAATGTAGAATGGTGTTATAATCTATACCTCACTTAGGAGGCCAGGTTTTTCCACTCAGCAGAGGATATTTTAGCCATGCTGTTCGGCAGAGAAAAGTGAGCCACATTTTCTATAAGAATTGTGTGTTAAATTGGTTTCAGTCCTCCAGCATGAATTTTAATGGAGACCTTATCTTGGGAAGAGTAGCACCCATCTGAAATTGAACAAAGGAATGCCTGTGTCCCTGGTTATTAATTGCAATTGCTAAGTCTGGGGCATCCCCAGTTATGGTGCTAGCCCTGGGGTGTTACGTAGTTATAAAACCTCATAATTTTCTTTATGCCCAAGTTGTGTGATTATCTTTCGGGGCTTCCCATGTACTGGGTTTAATTATGCTTATCAGTATCATGGGTGCTTACTCGCACTGTCTACATGCCTCCACTGACCATCATAGAGACATGTGGACTGTTGGGATGGGTGGTTTGTACTAGTGAGTCCCTGAACCAGGCCATTGAGGCTTGGGTGATGGGTACCAATATTCCCTGGCAAGAGTTCCATTAATATAGTCCTGATTATAAAGCTTCCCTAGGAGTATAAACTTCTAGGGAGGGACCTCTGAGCACAACAATCCAAAGAAGGCAGGGTGGCCACGTGGCCAAGGCTGAAACAGTGCCTCCAGGACCTGGCCTCCTCCCCCACTCTACTTTCCATTATAGGAAAATGCCCTAGGGTTGTGGGGCCTGTAATTAACTATTTGAGCCTTGGACCCAGTTTTACTATGGTCTTCTAAATGGAGAAGTTCTGCCATAGGGAGAGTCAATCCACTCCCAAGTCTTCTCCTGGCTGGCTCACCACAGATGTAACCCGGGGACAGGAACAGGTTGCAGGAGTGTCCCAAAGATGCTTACTGTTCCCCAATCAGATGTGTTTTTTACTGTTCCTTGAGCACTCACTCACCCAAGAGTGGGGAGGAGACCCAGGCAGCATCGACATATCATTCAAGTAAATATCAGATCCAAAGAGCTTAGAAGAAAAGTGATTTATTAGGCAGAGAGAGAGAGAGAGAGAGCTCCCACATTATTGTGGGAGGGGATCCAGAGATGGAATCCATATAGGTAAGGGGGTAGGTGGGATTTTAACCCCAGAGTTACTCCTGTCCCATTCAAGTTCTCATCCAGTGAGAGGAGCTTTTCCAAACTTTCTCTGGAGTAATTGATTTTTGACTCTGATGCTGGATTGGCTGCCTGGCTCACAATAGAGACCCTCCTTCCAAGGCTTTTGGTGGGCTTTCTAAACAAAGGAAGCTCACGTGGGCAGTTTACCTAGTCCACCTGCGAAAGTTAGACAAAGAACTCTAGTTCCTAGATGGGGACATGAATGAAGACAGGTAGGGCATGCTGCTGGGAAATTTCTGCCTTTGAAACCATGCCCCTTGTGTTCTTGGGAAGAGAAGTTAATACAGTCCCTCAACATCATGTTGTGTACCTTAAACATACACAGTAAAATGTACTTTTTATTTATTTCTCTCTGTCACCCAGGGTGGAGGACAATGGCATGATCTTGGCTCACTGCAACCTCTGCCTCCCAGGTTCATATAATTATCCTGCCTCAGCCTCCCGAGTAGCTGGGATTACAGGTGCATGTCATCACACATGGCTAATTTTTAAAGTATTTTTAGTAGACATGGGGTTTCATCATACTGGCTAGACTGGTGTCAAACTCCTGACCTCAGGTGATCCACCCATCTTGGCCTCCCAAAGTGCTTGGATTATAGGCATGAGCCACCATACCTGGCCCAAAATAAAATTTAATTTTGAAATGGTTAATATAGTAAATTTTATGCTTGTGTATTTTATTGCAATAAAAAATTTAAAAATAATAACTGGAGACTTCAGTACTCTAACAATAGACAAAACAAGTAGGTAGATTAATGAACAAAAATAAGAATTTAAAAAACACTATAAACTAACCAAACCTAACAGATGTCTATAGAGAACTTAACAGTAGAATTCGCATTCTCTTCAAGTGCACATGATACATTCTACAGGAGAGTCCATATGTTAGACCATAAATTAAGTATGTACAAATTTAAAATGAAGTACATTCTGTGACCACAAAAAAATAAATTACAAATTGATAAACATAAGTAGAGAATTTCACAAATTTATCAACACTAAAAACATACTCCTGAATAAACAATGAATAAAAGAATAAATTGCTATGAATATTAGAATATATTTTGAAAGGAATAAAAAGGAAACACAATGTTGAAAAATCTTATAGATAAAGTAATGTTTACAAGGTTAGAGGAGTCACACATCTCTATTTCAAAAGTTACTATAAATAGCTTTAATAATCAAGACAATGTGATGTCAGCATGTGTTTAGACATATAGAACAACAAAAAAAGGAGAGTCCAGAAATAAGCCTTTATAGTTCTGTTCAATTCATTTTTAACAGGGGTGCCCAAGATAAATTTAACACTGTGGAAAATGTTGAGGTTCCAAAATGCCACTGAGACAAATGAATATCTGCATGCAAATTAATAAAGTTGGACCCCTATTTCATATCATACTTGAAAAATAAAATAGCTTAAAATGGATCAAAGACCTAAATGTAAGACTGAATATTATGAAACTCTTAGAAGATGGCCTTAAATCTTCATCACCATGGATTAGAATTTATAAATGTAACACTAAAACAACAAGCAACAAAAGAAAAATATATTTGTTAGACTTCAACCAACTTAAAATATTTTTTCCATTAGAGGACACCATCAAGAATGAGAAAATGCAACCCCAGAAAGGAGGAAAATATTTACAAATTATATATCTAATAAGGGATTATATATAGAACAGGCAAAGAACTGTTACACCTCAACAATAAAAAGACAACCAAAATTTAAAAAGAAGACAAAAGGTTTGGAGAGGCATTACTCCAAAGAACACAGATAACTGTCCAATAAGCACATCATTAGTCATGAAAAAAATGTAGATCAAAACCACAATGTGATGCCACTTCACACCCACAAGAACGTGGCTGATAGTAACAAGTGTTCATAAGGATGTGGATAAATTGGAATCCTCATATGTTGGTGGTAGATATTTTAAATGATGTAGTAACTACAGAAAACAGTTTGGCAGTTCTTCAAAAAGTTAAGCATAGAGTTGCCATATGACCCAACAATTCCACTCTTAAGTATTTACCCAGAGGAAATGAAAACATGTTCATACAAAACCATGTACACAAATGTTCATAGTAGCATTGTTTATGATACCAAGAATGCAAATATCTATCAGCTGATGAGGGGCTAAACAAAATATGGTATATCCATATAATCCAATATAATAATATATAATCCTTTTAATTCAGCTATAAAAAGGAATGACGTATTGATACATGCTACAATATGAATGAACCTCAGAAACATTACACTAAGTGAAAGAAGTCAGACACAGTTGCCACATATTGTATAATTTCATTATATAAAATGCCCAGAGCAGACAAATTCATGGAGACAGAAAGCAAATTAGAGGTTACCAAGGGCTGGTTTGGGGGAGGGAAGACAGAAAGTTACTGCTTAAAGGACATGAGGATCTTTTGGGGTGATAAAATGTTCAGAAATTAGATTGTGGTCATGGTTACCATCTTTGTGAATATACGAAAAGCCACTGAATCATACACTTTAAAAGCAATAATATCATGGTATATGGATTACATCTCAATTTAAAAATGCCCCTAGTTCTGCTACAAATACCACTAATACAAGTTTAGAAATTTGAAACTGCTGTGTATAAGAGGAAGTGCCACACATTAGTATCTAGTATGTGCCTGACTTTTCACATCCGTTATCCAGCATCTCCTTTATTCCTCCCATCACCACCTTTGCATCAGAAAATGGCAAAGGTGCATTTTCTAAGATGTAAAACATTTTTTCCAGCATCATATTACTAAGGTGAGAACAGGAATTTGCCTAGACCTTCTGATTCAAATTTTTCTACTGTATGCTGCCCTTAACTTGTGCAGCTGCTAAGAAGCAAAGATGCTTATAGAGCCTTATTTAGGACGGTGGCAAAAGGTCTATTTATTCTACACCCATGAAAACAAAAGTAGAGTAGTAAACAGCAAGCTCATGGCAGGCCAGGAAAGAAAAGCCTGGTCTTTTTTATTTTGTATCTTATTAAATCTTTTACATTCAGGCTGATGACAGATTAGGAAGGGAAGTGAGACAGTGAGTTGGGATGGGGGGTAGAATAAGAATGTACTACGTAGAGAGTTTCAAATTATTTTGTCTTTGTCTACTTGCTTTCTACTTCACTTGAATGAATAACTCAAATCACTAAAACTTTCATCTGGCATCTAGATGTCCTAAATGTTTTACAGTTGTCTTTTATTACTGCAGTATTCTGCTTTTGCAAATGTATACATGGTTTACTTTAGTTCATTCGATGAACAAAAATAATCATGAAAAGAAATCAGAGAAAAGCAAAGCCAAAGGTGGTTATATGGACAATCAGTAGTCAGAGAGAGAATGTGAAATTGATTGGTGTAGATGTCAAAGGCAAACTGAATAGGAAATATGTTTGTGACAGATTCATTCATTTAGATGTCTCTGAGCAGTGAAACTGCATAGCTGGGGACAGGAACAGAGGGAAGGCTCTTCACTTCCTTTTGGGGCCCACTGAGTTTTCAACCGTGGGAATGAATAGATTACTCATCCACAAATGGTACACAAACACACAAGTTCAGTTTTTTGAAAGGAAAGAAATTAATAAAACGCTATTCTGGAAAAGGCATTAAAATTCCTTTGAAAGTGGCTGTTTTTGTTCAAAGGCAGAGTGTGGGTGTGTGTAATGCGTGAGCACAGCTGTGGATGGTGATGAGCATCACCTTTGCTGTAAAATGTGAAGGGCAAAGAGCTAGGAGGGAGAATCAGGTGCATGAAGGAAAAGACTTCCCCCCACTGGGCATAGGAGAGCCCCTTCAGAGTCAGATGGAAAATGTAGGGTGTGAAGAGCTGTGATAGGCTCTCCTCTGATTTTTACTCTGTAAGAGGAATTACAGAATTCTGAGAATATGCAGAATGTGAATGGAGGTAGGGAGCATATACAAAAACAAGTCCCTGAAGATTTTCCCTGTGAACAGGAGGAATCCAAGCTGATAATTCTTTTACAGTAAAAATATAATTTAAATGAAATACAGGTATCAACATGACTTAATAGGTGATGAAGTTGTTGAAAGATAGAGACAGGCCTCAGAAGCTATAACTCCAAAAAAAGGTGATTCAGACTACAAAATATAAAGGCAAACTTCCTGAATTGGAATCCCGTCATTGCCATGTATTTGTTGGGCAATTTAAGGGCAATCATTTAAGCTCTGTGAGCCTCAGTTTTCTCATCTGTAAAATGAGAAAGAATAACATTAAAAGAATAATAACCTACAACTTTAAGTTCCACAAAAGCAATGGTTCTAAGCTTGTATTCAGCTACAGACTACTATGCACAAATAAATTTTTTTTCAAAGATACAAATTATAAAACAGATGAAAGTAGTCTTGCCCTAATTGAGTCAAAGTTGGAGAAGAAACTAACTTGTTGCCACTAGGACTCTGGGGCACAGTTTGGAAATCACCGTCAGCTTAGAAGATTCCTAACGCTCTTTCTGCACACACACTTGCATACATCTATTTCCATGGATTGATATGTTGAGTCTTATCCAGTCCTATCCTAAATTTAAACCAGCTGGACTAAAGAACAATTGAGAACATTAGAGATTAGTGCTCTAATGTCTGTCAATCTTTAAAAATATATATATTGTCCAATTGCAAATTAAGTTAAACAAATTATATTCAATAGAAAAATGTACAATATTAAAACGTGAACTGTTAGTTCTACTCAGTTCACTATGTGCTCATCATGGCACCTGAGTCCAGGTAATTGGCAGTCTGAAGAAAACTCAATAGCATCACACAGGTTGTCCCTACAAAAATTCCAAACACGATTGATGGCAATGTTCCCAAAAGCCTGTCGGTCAAGAGGCTTTTTAAGGCTCTGTGCCTGTATCTGCATTGGCGACATTCAAAGCAGCAAATTAGTTGAGTTAAAAAAATTATTATCACCTTGGGAGCCCAAGGAAGGCAGATCACTTGAGGTCAAGAGTTTGTGGTCAGAGTTCGAGACTGGCCAATACAGTGAAACCCCATCTCTACTAAAAATACAAAAATTAACCAGGCATTGTGGTGGGCATCTGTAGTCCCAGCTATGCAGGAGGCTGAGGCAGGAAAATTGCTTGAACCGGGAAGGTGCCAAGATGGCACCACTGCATTCCAGTCTGGGTGACAGAGCAAGACTTTGCCTCAAATATATATATACACACATATATATACACACACACACACACACACACATACATACATATATATATATATATATATATACACACACACACACACACAAACCTTTTGGTTGTAAATATATATATATATATATGTATATACATACACATATATACATATATATTATATATATGTAAACATATGTATGTATTACATATATGTAATATATATGTATATATATATTTACAACCAAAAGGTTTTCTTCCAATAAAAAACAGCTTGTTTTGTTATTCCAAAAGGCAATTCTATGTCTTTCATTATTAAAATTTATTTGGGTCTTTAGACACACACACATATTTCACAAACATTCTGAATGGTGATCTCTAGAAAAAGCCAGTGCAAATATTCTGGCAGTTAAAATTATTTAAACATTTGGCATTAAAAAAAAATAATGTAGCTAGCAAGGTTTTACAAATATATACAGGCCGGGCATGGTGGCTCACTTCTGTAATCAAAGCACTTTGGGAGGCCAAGGCAGGCAGATCATTTGAGGTCAGGAGTTTGAGACCAGCCTGGCCATCATGGTGAGACCCCATCTCTACTAAAAATATAAAAACTAGCCAGGCATGGTGGTGGTTGCCTGTAATCCCAGCTACTCAGGAGGCTGAGGCAGGAGAATCACTTGAACCTGGGACACAGAGATTGCGGTGAGCTGAGATCACCCCACTGCACTCCAGCCTGGGCGACAGAATGAGACTCCATTTCAAAATAAAAAAACAAAACAACAACAATAAACATACATTTAACAATGTAAGTATGATAATTTGAACCAGAGTTCTCAAAATCCTGGTGCTTAGAAAACTAGAAGTGTTGAATTTATCTAGCCTTATTTTTTTTTTGTCCAAATGACTTGTATTTGAATATACATGTTAGAAAACTACTCTTCAGGAAATAAAAGGAAGTGGCTTCAAGCAGTTTTCACTGTTTTTATTTGTTTATCATGTTTTGCCCATGTTTGTTGTTGCCAGGCAGGTCTTTAACTACTGCCATATTTCTCCTGTGAATATATTTATTGGCCTAAAATAAGAAGTCCTCAGCTAGGAAGATACTTGGTGCAAACAGTGTCAGAAGCAGAGTTACCACCAAGCGTTTTAGAAATCAGGTCTCTGACTCCGGGAGCCGCTGCTCTGACCTTGACATTCGTGACAGAAGTCCCAAAGGTGTTCTACTCTTTAATTCATTTTGCTGCCAAAGCAATCCATAGCTTTCATTATTAATAAAGCTATTAGTCAAGGTACAGATATACTTGGAGAGACGAATTTTAAGTTGCAAGCCCTGAATCCTGCAGACTACATGTTTGTGTAAGATGAGGAGAGGAACACATGTCTTCGATCTATTCCATGGATAAATCTAACAGTAATAACAAAAAATCACAGAGGGAAGTTGACCTATATCATAGCTGTGTTCTAAACAAGATATAAGCAAGTAAGACAAATTTTTCCCCAAGTTATGATGCCTCAAAAATGTCTGTTCTAGATCTATTTTAGTTACTATTTAACAAAATAATTTTCAGTAAGATTGATAGAGCACACATACAAAATATCAAAACTGACATGAAGAAGAGATTTTGTAACTTGAGTTTGGACAATAAGGTAGCTCTAAAGGATAACTACGATGTGGGAAGTCAGTAGCCTCCAGAAACCAGCCCAGAAAGTAAAAACAATGTTTCCTACCTAAAGGTAGCTTTAAACAAAACTTGTCCTGACTTCCAGCCAATCATTTCCCAAGATACTTCTAAGTAGCTGTTCCAGAGCTACAATTTCTATCTTGCTAACCCAAGAATATAATTTCTCATTTTCTAATATCATATTTGCTGTGAAGATTTTGTAAAGTGCCACTTCTAGAGGAACAGATGAGAGTAAAGTCTTGTCTCTGATTAAGGAATTTTGAAATTCCATCAGAATATTCGGGGGCAAAACACAGCTGGGGCTCCAATCTGACCAACTGAGTTCAGAAATATTTCTTAAATTAGGACCATTTTTCAATGAAATGATGTCATACAGTGTTTCCCAAAGTTTGACTCTTTTTTCATATACTCTTTCCACCTAAATTGTGCAAAATTATCTCTTGGCATTTTTCCAGGCTTCACATAATCCTTTGGAAAATTCTTAACTATTCTCTACAACCTCAACATCCGGTGCTTGATCAAGAACCAGGAGACAAAGCAAGATGGTCGAATAGGAGCAGCTCTTGATTGCAGTTTCCAGCGAGAGGTACACAGAAGGTGAGTGATCTCCACATTTTCAAAGGAGGTACCAGGTGCATCTCAACGGGACTGGTAGCACAGTGAGTGTAGCCCAAGAATGGTGAGCCAAGGCAGGGTGGGGCACTGCCTCACCTGGGAAGTGCAATCTCCAGAGGACCTCCCTCCCTACCCAACAGAGGTCATCAGGGGCTTTTCCATCCACTCCAGCACTCTGCTTCAGATACCACACTTCTCCTGCAGCTTTTAGCATCCACAGACCAGGAGATTCCTGGGCCACAAAGCGCCATGAGTTTCTACCTTGGCTGTTTCAGCCAGCACTGTAGGTTTTGGCACAAAAACTCACACAAAGCTGGGCGACCGTTTCAACTGGTGCCTGGAATGCCTTGGAGACAGAGCCGACCAGGGTTGAAATGAAGGAAAAAATACTAAAGGCAGGCAGAGAAAACGGTCAGGTTACCCACAAAGGGAAGCCCATCAGACTCACAGCAGATGTCTTGGCTGAAACCCAACAAGCCAGAAGAGATTGTGGTGTGGGCCAATATTCAACATCCTTAAAGAAAAGAACTTTCAATTCAGAATTTCATAGCCAGCCAAACTAAGCTTCATAAGAGAAGGAGAAATAAAATCCTTTATGGACAAGCAACTGCTGAGAGATTTCTTCACCACCAGGCCTAGCTTACAAGAGCTGAAAGAAACATTAAACATGGAAAGGAACAACTAGTACCAGTCACTCCAAAAATGTACCAAATGGTAAAGACCATCAACACAATGAAGAAAGTGTGTCAACTAATGGGCAAAACGAAAAGCTAGAATCAAAATGGCAGGATCAAATTCACACAAAATAATACTAATTTTAATTGTAAATGGGTTAAATACCCCAATCAAAAGACACAGGCTGGCAAATTGTGTAAAAAGTCAAGACCCATTGGTGTGCTGTATTCAGGAAATCCATCTAATGTGCAAGGACACACACATGCTCAAAATAAAGGGTTGGAGGAAGATTTACCAAGCAAATGGAGAGAGAAAAAAAAAAAGCAGGAGTTGCAATCCTAGTCTCTGATAAAATGAACTTTGAACCAACAAAGATCAAAAGAGACAACAAAGGGCATTACATAACAGTGAAAGGATCAATGCAACAAGAAAAGCTAATGATCCTAAATATATACACACTCAATACAAGAGCATCCAGATATATAACACAAGTTCTTAATGACCTACAAAGAGACTTACACTCCCACACAATAATAGTGGAAGACTATAACACTCCACTGTCAATATTGGACAGATCAATCAGACAGAAAATTAACAAGGATATCCAGGACTTGAACTCAGCTCTGGAACAAGCAGACCTAATAGACATCTACAGAACTCTCCACCTCAAATCCATGGAATATACATTCTTCTCAGCACCACATCACACCTACTCTAAAATTGACCACATAATTGGAAATAAATCACTCCTCAGCAAATGCAAAAGAATGGAAATCATAACAAACAGTCTCTCAGACCACAGTGCCATCAAATTAGAACTCGGGATTAAGAAACTAACTCAGAAATGCACTTCATGGAAACTGAACAACTGGTTCCAGAATGTCAACTGGATAAACAACAGAATGAAGGCAGAAATAAAGACGTTCTTTGAAACCAGTGAGAATGAAGACACAACACACCAGAATCTCTGGGACACATTTAAAGCAGAGTCTAGAGGGAAATTTATAGCAATAAATGCCCACATGAGAAACAAGGAAAGATCTGAAATCCACACCCTATTGTCAAAATTGAAAGAGCTAGGGAAGCAAGATCAGAAAAACTCAAAAGCTAACAGAAGACAAGAAATAACTAAGATCAGAGCAGAACTCAAGGACATAGAGACGTAAAAATCCCTTCAAAAAATTAATAAATCCAGGAGCCAGTTTTTTGAAAAGATCAACAAATAGACCACTAACCAGATTAATAAAAAAGGAAAAGAGAGAAGAATCATATAGATGCAATAAAAAATGATAAAGGGGATATCACCACTGATGCCACAGAAATAAAAACTACCATCAAAGATTACTACAAACAACTCTATGCACACAAACCAGCAAATCTGGAAGAAATGGATAAATTCCTGGACACTTGTACCCTCCCAAGACTAAAACAGGAAGAAATTGAAACTCTGAATAGACCAACAACAAGGGCTGAAGTTGAGGCAGCAACTAATAGCCTACCCACCAAAAAAAGCCCAGATCTAGATGGGTTTACAGCTGAATTCTACCAGATGTACAAAGACGAGCTGGTACAACTTCTTCTGAAACTATTCCAAACAATCCAAAAAGAGAGAATCCTTCCCAAATTATTTTATGAGACCAGCATCATCCTGATACCAAACCCAGCAGAGACTCAACAAAAAAAGAAACCTTCAGGCCAATATCCATGATGAACATAGATGCAAAAATCTTCAGTAGAATACTGCCAAACCAGTGGCAACAGCACATCAAAAAGCTTATCCATCACCATCAAGTAGGGGATGCAAGGCTGGCTCAACATACACAACTCTACAGTTAAAATCCACCACATAAACAGAACAAAAGACAAAAACCACATGATTATCTCAACAGATGAAGAGAAGGCCTACTACAAAATTCAACAGTCCTTTATGCTAAAAACTCTCAATAAACTAGGTATTGATGGAACGTATCTCAAAATAACAAAAGCTATTTATGACAAACCCACAGCTAATATCATACTGAATGGGCAAAAACTGGAAGCATTCCTTTTGAAATCTGGCACAAGACAAGGATGCCCTCTCTCACCACTTCTATTCAATATAGTATTGGAAGTTCTAGTCAGAGAAATTAGGCAAGAAAAAGAAATAAAGGGTATTCAATTAGGAAAGGAAGAAGTCAAATTGTCTCTATTTGAAGATGACATGATTGTATATTTAGAAGACTTCATCATCTCAGCCCAAAATCTCCTGAAACTGATAAGCAACTTCAACAAATTCTCAGTATACAAAATCAATTTGCAGAAATCACAAGCATTCCAGAAATCACAAACCAATAACAGACTTAAAGAGAGCCAAATCAAGAGTGAACTCCCATTCACAATTGCTGCAAAGAGAATAAAATACCTAGGAATACAACTAACAAAGAATGTAAAGGACCTTTTCAAGGAGAACTAGAAACCACTGCTTAATGAAATGAGAGGACACAAACAGATGGAAAAACATTCCATGCTCATGGTTAGGAAGAATCAATATCATGAAAATGACCATGCTGCACAAAGTAATTTATAGATTCAATGATATCCCCATCAAGCTACCAAAGACCTTCTTAACAGAACTGGAAAAAAAAAACACCTTAAATTTCATATGGAATCAAAAGAGAGCCCACATAGCCAAGGCAACAATTCTAAGCAAAAAGAACAAAGCTGGAGGCATCAAGCTACCTGACTTCAAACCATACTACAAGGATACAGTAATCAAAACAGCATGGTACTGGTACCAAAACAGAGATATAGACCAATGGAACAGAACAGAGGCCTCAGAAGCAATGCCACACATCTGCAGCCATCTGATCTTTGACAAAGCTTACAAAAACAAGCAATGTGGAAAGGATTCTGTTTCATAAATGGTGTTGGGAAAACTGGCTAGCCATGTGCAGAAAGCAGAAACTGGACCCATTCCTGACATGTTACACTAAAATTAACTCTACATGGATTAAAAACTTAAACATAAGACCTAACACCATAAAAACCCTAGAAGAAAACTTGGCAAAACCAATCAAGACATAGGCATAGGCAAGGACTTGATGACTAAAACACCAAAAACATTGGCAACAAAAGCCAAAATAGAAAAGGGATCTAATTAAACTTTAGAGCTTCTGTACAGCAAAAGAAACAATCATTAGGGTGAACCAGCAACCAACAGAATGGGAAAAAATTTTTTTGCAATGTACCCATCTGACAAAGGGCTAATATCCAGAATCTACAAAGAACTAAAACATATTTACAAGAGAAAAACAAACAAACCCATTCAAAAGTGGGCAAAGGATATGAAAAGACACTTCAAAAGAAGACATATATGAGGCCAACAAACATATGAAAAAATGCTCATCACCACTGATCATTAGAGAAATGCAAATCAAAATCACATTGAGATACCATCTCACACCAGTTAGGATGGTGATCATTAGAAAATCTGGAGACAACAGATGCTGGACAGGATGTGGAGAAATAGGAACACGTTTACACTGTTGTTGGGAGTGTAAATTAGTTCAACCATTGTGGAAGACAGTGTAGCGATTCCTCAAGGATCTAGAAATATAAATTTCTTTTGACCCAGTAATCCCATTACTTGGTATATACCCAAAGGATTATAAATCATTCTATTATAAAGACACATGCACAAGTATATTCATTTCGACACTGTTTACAATGGCAAAGACCTGGAACCAACCCAAATGTCCATCAGTGATAGACTAGACAAGGAAAATGTGGCACATATACAACATGGAATATTATGCAGCCATAAAAAACAATGAGTTTGTGTCCTTTGTAGGATCATGGGTGAACCTAGAAACCATCATTCTCAGCAAACTGACACAAGACCAGAAAATCAAACACCGCATGTTCTCACTCATAGGCGGGTGTTGAATGATGAGAATACATGGACACAGGGAGGGGAGCATCACACACTGGGGTCTGTTGGAGGGAGCTAGGGGAGCATCAGTAGGAGGTGGGGAGGTTAGGGTGGGATAATATGGGGTGAAATGTCAGATATAAGTGACAGAAGGATGGAGGCAGCAAACCACCTGCCGTGTATGTACCTATGTAACAATCCTGCATGATCTGCACATGTACCCCAGAACCTAAAGTGCAATAAAAAAGAACCCAAAAAGTGCTTAAATTTTACTAATGAAAATCTGAAGATAGAAAACACCAGTCATCTATAAATAATAAAAATAATAGTTTAGCATTTATTGAATGCTTCTGATATCCCAGGTAAAGTGCTCAGCAGTGCTGTCATGATAAAGGCTGTTTGTCCAGGAAACAGTGGAATAAAGAAGTTGGGGAGCCTCGACATTTCAGCAAAGGAGGTCAAATGCGAAGTTCTAGGGGCGTTAACTCTTAACGGCAGATTGGAACAGCTGCAGGCAGTTCCATATGTATGGAGTGTAGCATGTTACAGAGGAAGTGGTATTACAGGAAAAATAATGTATACATTTTTACACTTGCACCTGCACAAAATATATTTGAAGATATCATAGTAACCTTAACATTGGTTTGCCTAGGGAAAAACAGTGCTAGTCTAGGGTAGACAGGAGATTTTCTTTGTATTTAATATTTAAGCACATACTTTAAAATTAGAAAACTAAAAATAACTTAATGTGATGTCTTATTATCATTAGTTTTGCAGTGCCATAAAAAATAAATTTTCTAGGAAAGGGAAGGGTTCATGTGCTGAACAAGAAAGGAACAGGTCAGGAAGAGGAATAACTCTATGGGTAAAGGAAATCAGGTAACCAAGAATGTATTTAGTAATTGCTGACTCACACTGAGGGACCAGCCAGCTTTAGTACCCATTAATTTGTAGATGTTTTTCTCCAGTTGATAAGCAAGTGGTTTTCTAAGTAAACTCATTGGATATGGATGAAGAATAAGGAGTATAGGTTGTGGGACCAGAAAAAGGCAAGATGTAGCAATTAACCACAAGTTTTTTATTGGTTAAAGAAGCAAAATCAGCAGGGCAGTGATAAATTGAGTAAGCTAAGATTATAAGTTCTAAAAATATGACGAAGTACAGAGAAGTGGAAATAAAGGAGGAAAAGAACTCAAAGGAGAGAAGTTTTCATCAGCATGAGAGATGAGGTTTAACATTTCAGAGAGGGCATGGACATAGCACCAGGACATGAAGTGCCATGAAAGCAAAACTTAGAATTGTGTAGGTGAAAAGGGGGGAGGGGATTTTGAGTCTATAATGGTTACCTGAACAGCCTTGGACACATGAGTCCCCAGAGTGATTTTAGGATCTGGAATTTCTGAGTCCTAGCCATAAAGAGGTACACTTCACATTGAGCTGAAATAGATTCATCTGTGGCTGGGATATAACCCTGTGAGAGTATGTACATATGGTTTGCTGGTGACAGTGAAGGAGAATATCAAACTTTTTAATGGACTACTGATGGTGAGTAACTAGTTGTGAAGGTTTCATAGAAGACTTGACAAAGAAAGAGGTGATATTTTAGGTACGTTTGTAAGTAGGAATTTAACTAGCAGAAAGAAACTTGGTAGAAGCATTACAGCTTGAGGGAAGAGTAAACTGAGGCCTAGTTTTTATTATTTAATTCCGAGTGTACTTATCTTGAAGTTTGGTTTCTGTAAGCTGCTGTTTTAATCTGGTGCATGAGCCATTCTTTGACTTGTCTTTTCGTGTATGCAAACTCACCCTTTCTTTGATAGAACATATATTACGTAAATAAATGAGTACTTATGGGATTTATTTGCTTCATGTTCCAATTATTTTTGTTTCTTTCCCATATGAGGGACACAGTAGTTCAGACTACAATTCTAAGGAGAAATGTCTTAACATGGCTACAAATGATAAAATAAGCAGATTGTAAATGTAACTTAATTGGAATTTGAGTTAAGGCCCCCTTTTGAAATTAAATATCCGAGAAGGTTCTACAGAACTTGGAAGAGGAAGCTGTTCAAATTGTCACTGGGGTAAGGCTAGGTCATGTATAATTCAAGAGAAACTGGTGTATATAGTTTGGGAACCTGATGCTGAGTTGGCAGGCCAAGATAATTGGTAATAGCCACTTCCAACAGCTATACAAATCAAGATAAATCATAGAGAGATTGGAGCTCCGATCCAATATGGGAGAATATGAAATATATGCTGAGATCATTTTCTGAATTCCAATTTAGCATACAGTGTTTAGCCATTCCATTCCACAGCTCTGTGATAGGTAGGTATAAACATACATTGTCATTTACAATTAAGCAGCCTATTTATGGAATTATCAGACGTATGTTTTGCTCTTACCTCACCTCCCTGATCCTTAACAGTATGTGAATAATAAAATAGATAAAATGATTTTTATTTGTCACAACACAAATTGGTTCTCACTTTGGAAAAGTAGAAAATTGGAACCCATTTTAAAATTTTATTAATAATTTTCAGATATTTTTGTAGATTAATTTCCTATACTTTAAGCTACAGTAAGTTTGGCTTCATGCTCTTCATTTCCACACTCTGAAACTAGAAATCTCATTTCCAGACATCTTCCAAGTTAGTGACTAATGCAACAGGAGAAAGGAGAATGAGAAGATGAAGAAGATCAGGTTCCTACCTCAACGTACTTGGAGTCTAAGCAGGAGAAGATAAGCATGAATTATATAACTAGTAAGGACAACAAATGCTATTGCAAGCAATGCGGGTGGGAACATGGAGGAAATGATATAGAATCTGTTGATAAAGGATCAGGAAAGGGTTCATGGAGGAGAGGTCTTTTGAGTAAACACTGAGAATGGGTGTATTTTCAGCAGACGTAAAGGGGGACGGAGATATCCCAGGCTGCCAGGACAGCTGATTTAAGAATAGGGGCCTAAAGGTATAGAGAGTATTTAGAAAATAGTGCATAATAACAATTGCAGTCTAAGACTGTATGCACCTAGAAGGTGGTTATGTTTTTTTTTTTAAAGATTATTGAAAGTTAGCTTGATCAGGAAGGACCTTGAATAAATTTGTAAGGAATGTCAGCTTTAAATATGAATGCCCTAAATTAACTTCATTAATGTGAGATGCAATGCTAATGATCATTTGGTGACTTAGCCTCTTTTAAAGTTTGTGTTTTATGATTCGGTGATTTAGGTCAAGAAGACCACGACCAGAAAACAAATTCAATGTTCCAATAATTGGCTGTCACAAGCAGCTATTTAGTGTGCATTATAGGGTTTTAAGTGTAGTTTAAGGCAATAAAGGCTTAAGAAAATTCGCTAAGATAAAGTCCACATTTTCATTTTCATGTATGATCTCATATTTTCTCTGATGGACTTGTATCACTGAGAGGCATCATGCATCACCATTAATTGATAAGTCTTAATGAATCTATGGCTTCAATGCTTGGATGCTTTAGGTACTTAAATGTAGGGATCTAATAATTAAAAATAGCTGAACTTTCCTTTCCCTTGGAAAAAATTAATACCCATGCTACAAAACTTTGCTGTGTATAGATTCCTTAATTCCTTTCTCTTGGAATTTTTTCAACATATATTTATTGGAAAGTGCACACCAGTTGAAAAGAGGTGGAATGGGCAGCAGCTGCTTCACTTTCCTAGTTCTAACCTAATCCAGAACCTATTGAAAGAACTGTATATTTTACATAACAGTTGTGTTGCAAGTGACAGAAATGAAATATAAAATCATACATTTTAAAAGGTTTCAACAACGAAGTACAGGAAACAGTATGAATGAATCCAGGTTCTGTAAAAACTGGATCCAGGACATTAGGCAGCTTTAGGACTCATTATTTATACTTTTACTTACCTCTTACCTCTGTTTTTCTTCATTAATTTAAATTTGCTCTTCCTTTATAAGTAGAATCATAGCCATAGACAGTTCTGAACTAATACTCTTACAGCAAGGTTCCTTGACATCAGAGTTATTGACATTTTGGTCTGGATAATTCTCTGTTTGGGGGATCTCCTCCATGCAGTGCAGGATGTCAAGCAGCCACGCTGGCCTCTATCCAATAACCAGTAGCATCTTCTACTCCTCACCAACCTCAGCTATAACAACAAAAATTTTCTCTAGACAGTGCCAACTGTCCTCTGAGGGTAATGAAATTGTCCCCAGTTGAGAACAACTGCCTAATGGTCTTATGTCAGAGAAGGAGAGCTCATTCATACAATTTCCATCCAGAAAAATCCAAAGAACAGTTTTGTTCTATGTGGGCCATATACCCACCCCGAGCCATACCTCTTAATGAGAAAAGTGAGGTATCATGATTGGCTCAGCTTGGGAAAATGCTATACCAACCAAAGCTTTTAGAAAGCCCATTGGATTGCAAACTCCAGGAGACACTATTGATGTAACAATATATGTACATGGTTATAGATTGTTAATTAATAATTAGGAGAATGATTTGAATTGAGGAAGTGATTCATGAAGATAAAAAAAAGCCATGGCAAAGCAGGATGGAGAATTACTATTAAAGAAAGGTATTTTATGCAGTCTTCACAATAACCACAAAGCAGAAGCAGTCCATCATTGGAGAAATTTGAAGTCTATAGCCCATTAAAAATAACCATAGTAGGAAAAAAGCAAAAGCCTAGCTCAACTACTGGCCACATTGCCAGGATCCCCACTGATGACATGAGAAAAAAGAAGCATACCCGTTTCTGGCCAAAATAATTGTTTACCTCAGTTTCTAGTATTGTTTTACTAAACCTATTGTCAAGCGATAAAATAAGTAATATAATGAGACAGAGAGATGACACAGATGTTGGAACTGTCATGGCTTATATACCTGAATTACAAGAAGGGTTAAACAAAGTTCTTCAGACAAAAGAAATATGATACACACAGAAAATTTTATCTATTAAAAGGAATAAAAATTAACAAAAATTGCATAAATGTGGATAAATATAAAAATATCTTATTTTTTATTTTTAATCTTCTTAAACAATTGAAAACTACAATAAGAAGTAAAAAAGAGGTCCAGGTGCAGCAGGTCACACCTGTACCCAGCACTTTGGGAGGCTGAGGCAGACGGATCATGAGGTCAGGAGATAGAGACCATCCTGGCCAACATGGTAAAACTCTGTCTCTACTAAATTACAAAAAATTAGCCAGGCATGGTAGCACATGCCTGTACCCCCAGCTACTCAGAAGGCTGAGGCAGGAGAATCACTTGAACCCAGGAGATGGAGGATGCAGTGAGCTGAGAT
>NW_016108075.1:62420-143197 GCF_001604975.1 Cebus imitator | reverse complement strand
AAAGCATAAAGGTAAAATTGAGAATCTAGAACAAAAATATATATCCATTTGGAGGTTCATAATATATGTAGAAGTAAAATGTATGACAAGACGGGGGGGAAATACATTTGTATTTGCTTTTGAAGTTCTTTCACAATACATGAAGTAATATATTTTTTGAAAGCAGACTTTCATATGTTACAAATTTGTGTAGTAAAATCTAGAGTCACCACTAAGATATAAAGCAACTATAAAGTTTTTAGTGGCAATAAAATGGAATCATACGTTAAGCGTTAAATTAATCCAAAAAGAGAGGAAAAGTAGAAAAAAAAGAGAAAACAACAGATTAGACAAATTAAAAAAAAAAAAGTAAAAAGTAGATATAATCCCAAGCATATCAATACTTATATTGAGTAAATAATCAAAAAATTCAATTAAAAGATGAGGACTGTCAGATTGTATTTAAAATATAATCATAATCCTATATATAAGAAATTTAAATATAAAGATATAAATGGATATAAGCCTCATTTGTCTATTTTTGTTTCATTGTGTTTGCTTTTGCAGACTTGGTCATTAATTATTTTTCCAGGCCAATGTTCAGAAGAGTTTTTCCTAGGTATTTTACATTTTCAGATCTTATGTTTAGGTCTGTAATTCATCTTTAGTTAATTTTTCAATGTGGTGAGAAGTATAGGTCCAGTTTTATTCTTCTACATATTGCTATCCCAGCACCATTTATCGAATAGGGTGTCATTACCCCAGTGTATTTTTTGTTGTTGACTTTGTCAAAAATTAGTTGATTGTAGTTATACAGCCTTATTTCTGGGTTCTCTATTCCATTCCATTGACATATGTGTCTAATTTTATACCAGTACGCTGCCAGTTTGTTTACTATAGCCTTGTAGTATAATTTGATTAAATGCTTCCAGCTTTATTCTTTTTGTTTAGGATTGCCTTGGCTATTTGGGTTATTTTTTAGTTCCATATGAATTTTAGGATTTAAAGTAAAATATGGGAAAGATACAGTGTAAAACACAAATCAGAAGGAAACTGGGGAGGTTGCATTTCTATCAAAGAAATCAGACTTAGAACAATGTGTATTATCAGAGATATAGTAAATCATAATAAAGATAAGGGTGTAAGCTGATTTAAATCTCTTTAAAAGTGTGTATTAATCTAATGACAAAGCTTTTATTACATAAAGTAAAAACCGATTGAAATGAAAAGAGATAGAAACAAATCCATAATTATTGTTGGAGAATTCACCCTCTAAGTTATTAATATAATAAAGTGGTCAAAATAATCAGTAAAAATATAGGTGACAGTAGCAGAATGCACATTATTTTTACCTCCCTACGAAATATTCGCCAAGATAGATGACATAATCTGGGTGATAATGAAACTCACAATAAATATGAAAGGGTTAATATAATACAGAATATGTCTCAGACAATAGTGGACTAAAACTAGAAATGAAAAACAGAAAACATATTCCTATTAAAAAATTCAGTATCTTTCTTCTGAATAATCAATGTCTCAGAAAAGAAATTGAGAGAAATGGATAGTATTTTGAATTGAGAGCAAATGAAAATATAACAAATATTTTTGAGTTATAGCTACATTTGTGCTGAGAAAAATTACAATCTTAAATACTTTTATTTAAAACAGAAAAATTTCAAAACAGTGATCTAAGCTTTCCCCTTACGAAACTAAAAAAAAAAAAATCATCTAACACAAACTAAACAAAAAGAAGAAAGTCATACAGATAAAAACAAAAAGCAAGAAAATAGAAATTTTTAAAAATAAAGGAGAAAAAAAATTTTTAAAAACTAGTTATTTGCAAAGATTGATACAATTGATAAATCTCTAGTCTGATGACCAAAAAAGAAAAACAAAAGACAAAAAGACACTAAGGACCTATATCAGGAATGAAAGGCTGAACTTCACCACAGGTTAATTGACAAATGTGCTTAAAATCATTTGCCAGTAAATTCCCCAACTAGGTAAAATAGAAAATTTTTCAAAACTTAGATGAAATATAAAACTTCTTCAGAAGGCAAAACTTACCAAAGCTCACTCAATAAGCATACAGAACCAAAATAGCCCTATATCTAAGGAAACATTTTTTTTTTTAATTTATAAAGCTTCCCACAAAGAAAATTCCAAATCACTGGTGAGTTCTACCAAACATTTAAAAGAGAAATAATACCAAATCTGCATACTATTCCAGAAAATAAAGAGGGGATTCTTCCAAACCTATTGTTATGAAATCAGTATTACTTTTACACCTAGACCATCCAAAGACATTTAAAGGAAAAAACAAACAAACAAAAAAAACCCTATAACGTTTCTCATGAACACAGACAGAAAAAGAAATCAAACAAAATATTTAGTAAAAATAATTCAGTCCAAAAGCAGAGCTTGAGACAAAGAATTCGGTGTAGAAATTTATATGGAAGGTAATCCCGAGAAGCAAGAGTGAAGGAGTAGAGAGTAAGACAGGCAAGGGGGCTTGATTTCAATGGCTCTTTCAGACCATACTGAATGCCTCCCAGAACTTTCTGTCTGGAATATGGGCATATTTATCCACCATCTTCCAGTGCCTATTACTTGAAGTTTGTCCCTGTCATGTCGTTTCTGGGATGCTCCAGAGCACAAAATAAACACTTGTTTATTCTTATTTCATTTGTTATTGTATTCTGTGGCACTGGAAAAGGCACTGGGAAAAATGAAGAAAAGATGTGGCGCTTGCTTGAGATGGGTCACTGTCGATGCAAAATGAGTTTGAGCCTACCTAAAACCATCCACTGCAGTTGAAGTTGAAATCAAAAGGGAGCTGACAGGATTCATGTAGGGATCAGAGGCCTCTGATACACAAAAGAAAGCAGAAGACCACTTACAAATGTATTAGGTTTGATATGAGACATCCAAGTGTACAGGTCAGGTAGACAGACAGTGGGATACGCAAGTCTGGAGTTCAAGAGAAAGGTCTGGAATGGAGATATACATTTGGTAATTGTCAGCATATACATGATGTTTATATCTATGGAACTTGAAATCAATCACCAAGTCAATGTATGGAGAGAGGGAGAAAACAAAGATTTAACTTTGGGACATTCCAAACTTAAGACATTGAAGAAGAAAGAAAGAATCAGCAAAGGAAACTGAGATGTGTTTAATAACAAACTGTAGAGTATGAAAATATGGTATCCTGGATACAAGTGAAGAAATGGTACCAAAAGAACAGAAGAGGTTGTCAGTATCAAATGCTGCTTAGAGGTCAAGGAAGAGAAAACTGAGTATTGTCATTGGAAGTTCACTAATGATTTCAATGAAAGTGCTGGAGTTTCTGAATTTTAGTTGATGTTTCCTTAAGGTAATTCAAACATCAGTAAACAAGCGTCAACCTCTCTTCCCCGAGGTTTGTCAGACACTGCTCTGCCAACTGGTGTACTTCTAAAATAAAAGTATTAGCAAGCAATAGCAAATTACAGGAAAAAGACAAGGCAGCATTACTTTTCAGCGTAATGGAGTCAACTATTCTTTACACATTTTTAAAAATTAAAATGTATTTATTAAGTGAAATGATGCTTTTTCCTAGCAAAATAACATATGTGCACACATATGTTAACCTTCAATAAAAAATACATATATACATATATATATATTCCACATATATATGGGGGATATGTAAGAATGAGTGTTTGTATGTATTGCATGTGTGTGTGTATTTCTTATATATATATGTATGTTACATCTATAGTAATATAGATATATTACAGATAGATATGTAATATATATACACATATATAATGTGTTTGTGTGTGTTTGTGTGTGTGCATGTGTGCATCTAACTATGAAATCCAAAACTCTGGAAATCACTGTTTTAGCCTATAGAATTCTGGCATCAGGCAAAAGCAGTTTTACTTGGTCAAGGTCTATATGGGATAAAAAGAGGTGAAAAAAGCAAAACAATATATCTATTGGTCAGGAGAATGGATTTAGGACAGAAATGTTCTTCTATTACTTTTCTCTGACACCTTAGCTATAGTAGAGGGATGCTTACTTGACGCAATTTATAGCTTAGCTTAATAAAAAAATTATTTTTCTAAACTGTTAAACATGTTGAAAGATTTTCTGTTACCACAGATTGCCACGAAGCCTATGATACATGTTGATTTTTTCCTTGCTGAAGAATCCTTATTTCTTCTCATTTCAGAACTGCTTAAGATTCTGCTCACTTCATTTCATCTTGTCTTTCTGTTCTCAATTATCCTAAAAACTCAAGGATTTCAGAATCTTAGTAAGCAGTTCTGTAATGACAGGTTATTTCCCAGTTCTTTAGGTTTACGGTGCTGTCCTCATTCTGACTGTTTAGTATGGATGCTTAGCTCAGCCTTTCTTCTTTTCAGATACAAAAGTTTAGGTTTCATATTTCTGCATAAATTCCACATTTCAAAATTAATTATCTGTATCATATATTTATCGTGTGGCTACTATTTTTCTAATATTTGACTTCTTTGACCTATATATCTAAGTGTGCTCTTATCAACTTTTTGTTATTGATTTTTAACTTGATAGCATAGTGGTAAAAAATGTGACTTTCATGACATTATTGTTTGAGATGTATTCAAGCTTACTTTATAAAGCTAACATTTAGTCAATTGTCTGTGTATGCTTGTAAAGAATGTGAGTTTTATAGCTGCTGAATATAGTAACATATATGTCCATGACATCAAATTGATTAACCTGTTTTTAACAAATCTGTATTACTGCACTCCAGCCTGGCAACAGAGTGAAACTCTGTCTAAAAAAAAAAAAAGAGAAGAGAAGAAAACTTCTAGAAATAAACTCATTCTAAGGGAAAGAAGAGTAGTCTATAGAAAAAAATATAAGATTATTAGAATAATTTGGAAGAAATTGGATGAAAGGCATAAGAAATAAATAGATAAAGCATGTTAGCATCCAAGAAGAATTCATTTAGAAACCTTTGTGAACATGCAAATTCACAAATAATTTTAGAGCATAAAATTTGTTTTCATAAAATATAATTAAATATAACTCCAGTTAGAATGTAAGCTCCCCGAAGGTAGGAACTTTTAACTCTTTTGTTCAGTGTTATACTCTTACTAGAACAACGCTCAGCATATAAAATATGAATATGCATTGATAAATAGGCCACTTTAAGAAAATTTTAATAATAATAAATAAAGAATTGTGTTGGATAGTTTTCATTAGTCCCTCCAGATCCACTCTATAAAAACTCCACTTTGCTCTGTACCCCAGGAAATGGACCTTCATTGAGTTCATCAAGAGGTTTCCTTACTACTTGGCTTTAACTAAGGCTCAGCCAATGGCAGGCCTTAGCAGGAGATCAGATGGTGGGACGTGTGTAAGAATGGGCATTTCCCTGGCTCCATCTCTGCCAAGCTGCCATGCATTGGCTGCACCACTCCTCTGAAGGCCACGGCCCTGTAGAATAGCTGCTACTCTCTGCAGTCAGTCAATTCTTCCCACACTTTAACACCTTAGACCCAGGAGTGGTAACAGCTTCCTACTGTTGCTTACATTGGGGTTCTGAACCTCTGCTTATTTGTTTACTTTAAACTTGTATTCACCTTTGCAAATAATCCCTTTATTCATCTTCACTCAATGCCCATATCTAAGTGTACCATCTTCTTCCAACTTAGATTCTGACTTTGACAAAGGCTAAACTCATTTATAACAAGAATAAAATAAATGTGATTTGAGTATCAACAGAAACAGTTTCATTAGTGTTTTGGTCTGGTCTTGATTCCCTAAAGGTGTTACGGTAGACTCATGCTAAAAAGAAATTGATTGATGCTGAATCTGATATACCAGAATTTAAATTACTCAAAGTTTATGTTTTCTAGCTAAGATCCATCTAGCTCTTAGATCTCAGCTCATTCTCTTCATTTCCATCACCAATGTCTTTTAGAGCCATTTTTCAAAGACACACAAACCCCCCCAATTTTATTTTTTGTTCTTGTTTCATTAGTTTTCAAGAACTACTGCCAACATTGTGATAAAAAGAAACAATAGAACGGAGTTAAGCTGTGAGCAGCTAAGCATCCATTCCCACGCCAGCCTCTCCAGATCTATGACTAAAGGCGATACTACAGCAATATTACAGATTATCACATCACAGACCTTCAGGGTTCTCACAAGCAGGTTAAACCATTATTATCACACTTATAAATGCAAAAAGTCTTGTATACTACTTCTTGAATATATTTTAAATATTCACACTAGTGTGGTCTATAAAATAATATAGGATGAATTAGTTGAGCACTACATCCTCTCATAATAACACATTTTTGATGCAGGCACTACTTTTATCCTTGCTTTAAGACAAGAAATCTGTGAAATATGCAAGCTAAGTAAATGATTCAAGTTTTTAGAGTTAATAAGTACTATAGCTGGGAGTCCAATAAGTAGTCTGGTGGCTGCAAAGTTCATGTTCTTAACTCCAAACTTTCAAGTTATCAAATGGTAGTATAAAGCAAGAGTTATTAGTTGCAAGAGATAGACAGTGAGATGAGGTTCTGTCTTATCATCAGCAATTATTAAATAATTGTGTGTCCTATTCAGACTCTATTTCCACATACATAAAATGGAGATAGTAAAAATGCCAACTCGTGAGGTGTTGTCAGCAATCAACTCAATTAAATAAGACAATGAACATCAATAACTTGACTCGGTAAATTTTATGTGATATTTTCTTTTAATTTCTGGAAATAACTGTAAAATGCAATTGTTTTAGTTATAGACTTGATTTATCTCAATTACTGGCAAAATAATCATCTATTTCTTTCAGGTTATAATAATAAGATACACAAGCCACACATATATGTCTTACTGTCTTCAAATTTTATATCAAGAAAATGTATATTCATACCAATTTTAAACAAGGCCAAATGAATAACCATCTCTCCCAGGCTCCCCAGGGGCAGAAAAAGCAAGTGTTCTCTAGACTTGCTTTGTGCACAATTTGAATCCCACACTGAAGAATTTCAGTGTGTTGAGTGTGTTGGGTGGTATTAGCATAATAACTTTCCCAAAGACATACCGTTCTCCTAGGACAACATGCTAGAGCAATCCATGACTTTACAGGAAATTGAACATTTTCCTTGCAATGTATTATTATTTCCATCCAGTTTTACCTGCTGGTAATATCCAGAGTGAAGTCCAAAAGCTTACCAAAGTGGAGTGATGAGAAATATTATTAATTCACATGGATAAACGCTGAGGAAATCCACAAAGCCAATGAATTTAATCTTCTACTTCATAAAGGGGGAAGAAACAAAGGGCCTAGTCATTGTGTTGGCAACTCCAGCACACTGCAGTCACCATACAGATAAGAGTCTGGGCTCTCTTCCCTGTGAGCCCCCAACCCCCATTCTTTGCCAGGCAGGCCCCCTGCTCAGGACCACAGATCAGGTACCCAGCCCATAGATGAGCACAGCCACTGGCAGTGGCTCTGAGTTTCCCCGGGGAGAGGCTCCAAAAGGCAACTGACAGCCCTTCTGTCACTGCCACAGCAGTGCTTCTGCCCTTACTGCCCTTAGTCTGAGGAAAAATTAAAGAGCTTCACATGAACTTATAGCATAACACAGCCACCATATGGAGAGGATCCCAATCTCTCTTCCCTGTGAGCTCTCAATCCCTTTCTCCCCAACAAGCAGAACCTCCAGCTCAGGTCAGCAATGCAACTTCCCTACTCCCTGGCTGAACATACTCACTAGTTACAGCTCCATGTATTTCAGAGGTGAAACTCCCAGAAGCAACCAAAAACCCCTCTGCCACTGCCACTGTAGTGGTACTGCCCTTGCTGCCCTAGGACTGAGGAAGGAGCAAAGACCTTGAGTACTTTATCCACACCTCCATCAAGGTGCAGTTGCCCTAAGTAGAGGAGGTCAGTCTGTCTCCCCCATGTCCCACCTGCCCCACTCATCACCAGGCAGGGGCTCCCCTGGCTTGAGCCCACAACACAGCCAGCCCAGCCTGGGCCAATCGCACTAATTGATTATGGATCTGCATGTCTCTGGGGTGGAAAATTGAAAGGTCTTCTGCCACAACCACTGTTAAAGTTCTTTTTCCTGCTGTCTCCAAGCGGGGAAGGGAACATAAACCCTGAGATCGCCCCAGAGCTGTGGCGGGCAGCCCAAGAGAGCAAAGCTGAGATTGGCAGCAATCTAATGGGAGAGGAGCCCATGCTTTCAGAGCACTGAGAAGAAGCATGGCTGCAATTGTGAGGAAATACAGAATAGCCACTTGACTGAGCAAGAGCCTATCCACTGACCAGACCATTATGCTTAACCACCATCTGCTGGATCACAAGTGAAAGTTCAATACCAAAAATACTTTGTTAACGTACCCTCTGTGAAACTAAAGACAAGAAGGCAGCTACAAATAAAGACCTGGTAGAAAGCCTTGGCACTCTGAAAACATCAAGAAAGAAGACTACTGACTTCTTAATTTATACTGCAGTTAAAGGAACACCTGCCCAAGGAGACAAGAAAGAACTAGTACAATAACTCTTGTAACTCAAAAAGCCTGTGTCTTCTTTCCACCAAACAGTGATACTAGCCCCCCACCAGGGTCCCTAACTGGGAGGTAATGGCTGAAATGACAGAAATAGAATTCAGAATATGGATAAGAATGAAGATCATTAGGATTAGGGAATATGTTGAAGCCCAATCCAACGAATCTAAGACAATAAAACAATACAAGAGCTGGTAGACAAAATAACCAGTATAAAACAGATGCAAACTGATCTGTGAGAACTGAAGAACACACCCCAGCTGGGTGTGGTGATTCACGCCTATAATCCCAGCACTTTGGAGGGCCAAAGTGGGCAGATCACTTGAGGTCAGGAGTTTGAGACTAGCCTGGCCAACATCTCTACTAAAAATACAAAAAATTAGCCAGGCCTGGTGGCAGGCATCTGTAATCCCATCTACTCTGGAGCCTAAGGTGGGAGAATCACTACAACTTGGGAGGCAGAGGTTGCAGTAAGCTGAGATTGCCCCATTGCACTTCAGCCTGAGTGACAAAGAGAGGCTCCATCTTAAAAAAAAAAAAAAAAAAAAAAAACTAAAGAATGCACTATAAAAATTTCACAATGTAATTTAAAGTATTAACAGCAGAATAGATCAAGCTGAAGAAAGAATCTCAGAGATTGAAGGCTGGCTTTCTGAAATAAGACAGTCAGACAAACAAACAAACAAATAAACAGACAAACAAAACTTCTGAGAAATATGGGATTATGTAAAGAGAACCAAATCTATGATGCACAGGCATCCCTGAAAGACAAAGACAGAAAGCAATTAACATATCATCTATAAAAACTTCCCCATCGCTAGAGAGACCAACATTCAAATATAAGAAATGCAAATAACTCCTGCAAGATAAAATACAGCAAGCCTATCCATAAGATATGTAATCCTCAGATTCTTTAACAGCAGCTACAGAGAAAGGACAGCTCACCTACAATGGGAAGCCTGGTGGGCTAACAGCAGGCCTTTCAGCAGAAACTATACAAGCCAGAAGAGATTAAGTGTCTATCTTCAACATTCTTAAAAAAATATTCCAAACAAGAATTTCATCTCCAGCCAAACTAAGCTTCATACGTGAAGAAATAAGATCCATTTAGACAAACAAATGCTGAGGGAGTTTGTTACTACCAGGACTGCCTTATGAGAGGTCCTAAAAGGAGTGCCAAATATCAAAAGGAAAGAGCACTATCAGCAACTACAAAAAAATACTTAAGTACACATGCCCAGGACACTATAAAGCAATCACACAAACAAGTGTGTATTGTAGCTAGCTGACAGCATGATGACAGGAAAAAACCCACAGATATCAATATTAATCTTGAATGTAAATGGGCTAAATACCCCAGTTAAAAGGTACAGAGTGGTACACTGGATAAAGAAGCAAGACCCAAAGTTATGCTGTCTTTAAGAGACTGATCTCACAGGCAATAACACCCATAGGCTCAAAATAAAGTAATGGAGAAAAATCTACCAAACAAACAAAGAAAAGCAGTCCTAATCTTGAACAAAATAGACATTCAACAAACAATATTCAAAAAAGATAAAGAAGGGCATTACCTAATGGTAAGGGTTTGATTCAATAAGAAGACCTAACTATCATAAATATATATGCATTCAACATAGAATCACCTAGATTCATAAAGCAAGTTCTTAGAGGCTCATGGAGAGACTTACATTCCCACACAATAATAGTGAGAGACTTCCAAACATACCTGAAAATATTAGACAGATCAAGGCAGAAAATTAACAAAGATATTCAGGACCTGAGCCCAACACTTCACTAAATGGACCTAATGAAGATCTACAGAACTTTCCACCAAAAAATAGCAGAATATACACTCTTCCCATTGCTACATGGCACATATTCTAAAATTGACTATATAATCAGATGTAAAATGATCCTCAGCAAATTTGAAAAAATTAAAATCATAACAACTATTCTCAGATCACAACACAATCAAAATAGAAATCAATACTAAGAAAATTGCTCAAAACTATACAATTACATGGGAATTAAACAACCTGCTCCCGAATGACTTTGGTGTAAATAATGGAATTAGGCAGAAATCAAGAAGTTTTTTTAAATTAATGAGAACGAAGATACAACATGCCATAATCTATGGGAGATGGCTAAGGCAGTGTTATGATGGAAACTTATAGTGTTAAACAGCCACATGAAAAATTTAGGAAGCTCTTAAATTAGGAATGTAACATCACAACTAAAAAGATAGATCAAGCCAACCCTAAGGCTAGCAGAGGACAAAAAATAACTAAAATCAGAGGTAAACTGAAGGAAATTCAGACAGGAAAAAAAAAAAAGAAAAAAAAAACAGAAAAGATCAGCAAATCCAGGAGTTTGTACTTTGAAAAAATTAATAAAATACATACACAGCTAGCTAAGCTAATAGAAAATAAACACAACTGGAAACGGCAAAAGGAACATCATGACTGATGACATAGAAATGCAAAAAGCCATGAGAGACTATGCACAGAATCCAGAAAATCTGGAAGAAATGGATAAATTCCCAGATACATACAACCTCCCAACACTAAACCAGGAAGAAATTGAATCACTAGACAAATCAGTGATAAGTCCTGAAATTGAATAAGTAACAAAAGCCTACCTACCAAAAAAAGCCCAGGACCAGAGAGATTCACAATCAAATTCTACCAAATGTATAAAGAGCTAGTACCACTCCTATTGAAACTATTTTTTAAAATTTAGAAGGAAGGACTCCTCCCTAACTCATTCTATGAGGCCCACATCCTCCTGATATCAAAATCTGTCAGAGACACAATAAAAAATGAAAAGTTTAGGTCAATATTGTTGATCATCATAGATGCAAAAATTCTCAATAGAAAACTAGCAAATTGATTCAGCAGCACATCAAAATCCCAATCCGCCATGATCAAGTAGGCTTCATCCCTGGGATACAAGGTTGGTTCAACACATGGAAATCAATAAATGTGATTCATCACATAAAAAGAACTAAAGACAAAACCACATGATTATTTCAATAGATGCAGAAAAGCCTTTTCTGCATCTTTTGAGATAATTCAACATCTCTTCATGTTAAAAAACCCTCAATAAACTCAGCATTGAAAGAATCTACCACAAAATAGTAAGAGCTCTCTATGACAAATGCACAGCCAACATCATACTGAATGGGCAAAAGCTAAGTGCATTCCCCTTGAAAACCAACACAAGACAAGGATGCCCTCTCTCACCACTCCTATTCAGTATATTATTAGAAGTCTTGGCCAGAAAAATCAGGCAAGAGAGAGAATTAAATGTCATTCAGACTGGAAGAGAGGACATCGAACTTTGTATTTTCACAGATGACAGATGATATGATTCAGGGCTCTATTTTAATGTAGGTATCTTAGCCCAAAAGTAGCTTACACACACTCACACACACACACACACACACACACACACACACACACACACAGTTACTAAATATAGCAGAACTAAAAACTAAAACTAAAAAATAGAAACTAAAATACTTTGAGGTTTCCACCACTAGATGATGAATAGTATAATAACTACTGTGACCTGAATGTTTGAGTCCCCAAAATTTATATATTAAATCTTAATCCCCAAAGTGATAGTGTTAGCACATGAGGCCTTTTGGGAGGAAACATGATTTGTGCCTTTATAAAATAGGACCAAAGGAGTTTGTTTGCCTTATTGTGAGGGCACAGCAAGAAGGTGCCATCTGTGAACCAGGAAGCAAGCCCTCACCAGACACTGAATCTGCCAGTATCTTAATCCTGGATTTCTCAGCCATCAGAACTGTAAGAAATAGATTTCTGTTGTTTATATGCCACTCAGTCAGTAATATTTTGTTATAATAGATTAAATAGAGTAAGATAGTAGTCAGACTGAAATAGCTCTACCTATATGGCCTGTTTATCTTCATGTCAAATATTGACCTAAGAAATCGAGACATCAGATGGTTAACAAGAAAGTAGGCTTAAGCTTGAGTGATAGTTCAGCAAATTAATAATTCTATAGTTTCACATTTTAAACCCAATTTAATAAATGACATAAACTAAAATGTTTTTAAGAACTTACACAATATTAATTAGTTGATGTTGCTTTGATGAGAGCTTAAAGATTTGATTTTCACTTCACTATCATTAGTTTAGAAAGCTCTAAGATGTTTTGTATAGTTATAATTGAAGTTAACCTGCTGAATTTTTCTTGGGGAAAAATTGTCGTGTCTTATTTTCCCATGATTTAAAGAAGTTTTTGTAAGTCCTTGATACTTGGAAAGTGACATTCCTTTATTATCATCATTAACAACATTGTCATTTCTAGGTAAGAGTATTCTCCCAGTGGTGTCTGAGCCCTCATCACATTAGTTAATGAGATTGGACAAGGGTTTAATTTGCTTCTGTCACCTCATTCTTCTAACTCAAAATATGTGGCCAAAGATTCAGAAGTTCTATTGTACAATATGGTGACTATAGTTAATAATAATGTATTTTCTATGTAAAAACTGCCAAGAAATTAGATTTTAAATGTTCTCATCATGAAAAAAGCAAAGTATATGAGATAATGGACATACTAATCAGCTTGATTTAGTCATTCTATAATGAGCCCATATAATAAAACATCATGATGTATACCATAAATGTATGCAATTATGTCAATTTAAAGGAACTACAAAGATGAGATTAAAAAGTAGCTCATTTCTGTCAAATTAAGATCTCAGCTCAGAAGAAAATTCCAAGCGTTAGCTTATCCAGTGAAAGTTACAAACTGTCAATTTTACATTTAAATTTTTTCCCATCTATCACAGAAAATGGAGGCGTATTTATCAAACCCATATATATGCATGCTCATGCATGCCTGTTAGAAGCCAAATGTTCTTTTTCAAGCTGCTCATGGTCTTTCAAAATTTTGTTCTTCAATAAAAAGAAGTGAGTTCCTTCTATTTTTATTCCAATATCATGTTGCCTTGCCCTGTGTTTTTATCTGGCATAAACAAGCCTATTCAGATAAAATATTAAACAATATTAAATCAAACTTATGTGCTTTGAAAATGAGCCAAAGGGACCACAAAGAAAATATACACTTCTATTTCTAAACCAAATGCTTGCAATGCATAAAATATGAGTGTTAGGGTTATTTATTAAATCTTTACTACTTTAACACAAATACATGAAAATTCAGACTATATTTGTAACAGAAGGATTCCTATTAAAAGTATTTAACAGAAAAAAATGGCAGATAGAAAACAGACTAACATGCAGCCCTCACTTGGATAGACAGAACAGCATGTGGAGACGCATACTGTGAACTCTTGCTCCACAAACCAATGCAGAAACATACCAGGAAAACTGAAAGACTTCTCAGAGCCTTGGAAAGAAGTGGCTTGCCACTGCAAACTCTGTGAGACACCTTAAAAACTGAATTCCCAAAGTGTGAGAGAGAGAAAGTCCACCTCCAAAAACACATCCCTACTAGGGAACCTGAAGATTCAAATCACGGGAGATGGATTTAACCTTCCCTAGAACTGAAACAGGCTTAGGGAGTTAAGCAAAATATAAAAGTAGAAGAAGTGACAGAAAGAGCCCCGTAGGCACTCCTGGTCCTGGCTCAAGCCCACAAAACCATCAATAGCTTTATCTCACAGGGGTCCTTGGTGAAGGCAGCCAGTGGAATTGGAGAGGGCCACAGGGTGAAGGAAGCTTCTAGCCAAACTTTGTAATAATTTTAACTGAACATGAATTTTTCTGAGCAGAATCTGGTGGGGGGAATGGGAATTGTGAACACAAGTGCAGAAACCACAGCCAAAGATGAGAGAAGCATGGAGGAGCAAGGCTTGAAAGCACAGCCTGCTTTCTCAGTGGAGAGGTTTGTAGCCTGGGGTAAGATATCAGCCCTGCTGCCTGGATATAAACTCACTGCTGTTGGCAGTACTCTTTGTGGGCCTGTTTTGGTGGTGACCATGAGTTGAAGCGCTCTGCTTTTGGAAAAGGAGGGAACACTGGAAATGACTGTGTCTTGTGGTTTGAGTGCCAGCTCAGCTACATTACAATAAAACAACAGGTAGACTGCTAAGGTTTTTGACTCTAGTCCCTGACTCCCACATGGCACTTCTGGAACAACCTGGGGCTTAGGGAAACTCAATTCTCTGAAGGGAAGAACACTGGCCTGGCTGGCTTTGCTACCTGCTGATTATAAAGCCCCAGGGCCTTCAGAAAACATTGACAGTAGCCAGAGAGTGCCAGCCTTGGGCAAGACTCAGTGCTGTGTTGGCTTCAGGTCTGACCCAGTGCAGTCATAGCAATAGTGGCCACAGGGGTGCTTCTGTCACTCCATGCCCAACTTCAGGCGTGAACAGAGAGAGACTCCATTTTTGGGGAAGAAATTAAAGGAAGAAAAAGTGTCTTTGTCTGTTAGTTCAGAAAGTTCTCCTGGTGCTTGTCCAAGACCATTAAGGCAGAACCTCTGCAATTCTGCAAGAACTACAGCCATTACTGGGCTTGGGGTCCCCATTTATGCAAATATATCACAAAACCCAAGTAACTTCAAATACTTTATATCACAACACCTTATATCACAACATCCAAATAACTTCAAATATCTGGAAAGCCTTCTCAAGAAGGTAGGCACAAACAAGCTCAGACAGTGAAGACTGTAATAAATACCTAACTCTTCACTGTTCAAGCACAGACAAACATCTACAAGTATCAAAGACAATCTGGGAAAACATGACCTCACCAAATGAACTAAATAAGTCATAAGGGACCAATCCTGGAGAAAGAGATATATGAACTTAAGAGAATTCAAAATATCTGTGTTGAAGAAACTCAAAGAAACTCAAGATAACACAGAGAAGTAATTCAGATTCTATCAAATAAGTTTTTAAAAGAGATCAAAATAATTAAAAGAAATCAAGGATAAATTTTACAGCTGAAAAATGCAATTGAGATGCAGAAGAATACACCTGAGGCTATTAATAACATAACTGATAAAGAAGAAGAAAGAATTAGTGAGCTTGAAGACAGGATATTTGAAAATACACAGTCAAAAGAGACAAAAGAAAAAAGAATTCAAAAAATAAAACACACTTACATGATTGAGACAGTGGCCTCAAAAGGACAAATCTGAGTTATTTGCCATAAAAAAGAGTAGAGAGATAGGGGTAGAAAGTTTATTCAAATGGATAACAATAGAGAACTTACCTAACCTAGAGAAAGATACCAACATTCAAGTACAAAAAGCTTATAGAATGCCAAGCAGATTTAACCCAAAGAAAACGACCTCAAGGCATGTAATAATTAAACTCCTAAAAGTCAAAGATAAAGAACAGATTCTAAATGCAGCAAGAGAAAAGAAACAAATAACATACAATGGAGCTCCAGTATGTTTGGCAGCAGACTTTGCAGTGGAACCTGACAGGTCCGGAGATAGTGGCATAACATATTTAAAGTACTGGTGGAAGAAAACTTTTACCATAGAATAGTATATCTGGTGAAAATATCCTTCAAACATGAAGGAGAAACAAAGACTTTCCCAGACAAACAAAAGCTGAGGCATTTTATTAATATGAAACTGGTCCTATAGGAAATGCTAAAGGAGTACTTTAATAAGAAAGAAAAGTCATTAATGAGCAATAAATAATCACCTGATGTTACAAAGTTCACTGGTAATAGTAAGTACATAGAAGAACACAGAATATTATAAGACTGTAAGTGTGATGTATAAACTACTCTTATCCTAAATAGAAAGATTAAATGATTAACTAATCAACTAATAACTATAACAACTGTTCAAGACACAGGCAGTACAGTAAGATATAAATAGAAACAACAAAAAGTTAAAAAGTGGGAGGATAAAGTTAAGGTGTTGAGTTTGTGTAAGTTTTCCTTGTGCATGCTTGCATGTTTGTTTGCTTATGTAAACAGTGCTAAGTTGTTATCAGCTTAAAATAATGGGTTATAAGAGAGTATTTGCAAGCTTCATGGTAATCTCAAACCAAAAAGCATGCTATGGATACACAAAACATTAAAAGCAAGAAACTAAATCACATCACCAGAGAAAATCACCTTCACTAAAAAAGACAGGAAGGAAGAAAAAGAAGGAAGTCAAGACCACAAAACAAACAGAAAACAAATAAAAATATATCAGGACTATGTCCATACTTATCAATAATAACACTGAAGGTAAATGGACTAAACCCTCCAATCAAAAGACACAGACTGGCTGAAAGGATTGAAAACACCCATTGATCTGTTGTCTACAAGAAAGATAGACAACTTCACCTAAAAAACACACATAGACTAAAAATAAAAGAAAAAAGATACTCCATGTCAACTGAAACCAAAAGAGAGAAGGAATAGCTATACTTAGACAAAATAGATTTCAAGACAAAAACTGTAAGAACAGACAAGGTCACTATATAATAATAAAGAGGCCAACTCAGCAAGACAATATAACAATTTTCAATATATATGCAATCAACACTGGAGCACCCAGATATATATATATATATATATGGCACCCAGTAATATTATTAGACCTAAAGAGAGAGAGAGGTCACAATGCAATAATAGCTGGAGACATCAGCACCCCACTTTTAGCATTGGACAGATCACCCAGACAGAAAATTAACAAGTAAACATCAGACATAATCTGTACTACAGACCAAATGATATTTAATAGATATTTTCAGAATATTTTATCCAATTTCTGCAGAAAATACATTATTTCCCTTAAAATGTGGATTATTCTGAAGGATAGACCATATGTTAGGTCACATAATGAGTCTTAAAACATTAAAAAAAATTTAAATAATATCAAGCATCTTTTCTGACCACAATGGAATAGAGCTAGAAATAAATACCAAGAATTTCAGACACTATACAAATATGTGGAAATTAAGCAATATGCTTTTTAATAGCCAATGGTTCAATGAAGAAATCTAAGAGAAAGGTGAAAAATTTCTTGAAACTAATATTAATAGAAACACAACACACCAAAACCTATGAGTTACAGCAAAAGCAGCACTAAGAGGGAAGTTTATAGTTATAAGTTTCTTCATCAAAAAAGAGAAAAAATCTTCAAATAAGCAATCTAATAACCCATTTGAGAAAGCTAGAAAAGCAAGAGCAAACTGGGTCTAAAATTAAACAAAATAAATAATAAAGTTCAGAGAAGAAATAAATGAATTTGAAATAAAGAAGTTAATACAACAGATTAATGAACCAAAAAGTTGGTTTTTGGCTGGGTGTGGTGGCTCACGCCTGTAATTCTAGCACTTTGGGAGGCCAAGGCGGGCAGATCATGAGGTCAAGAGATTGAGACCATCCTGGCCAACATGGTGAAACTTCATCTCTACTAAAAGTACAAAAAATTAGCTGGGTGTGGTGGTACATGCCTGTTGTCCCAGGTACTCAGGAGGCTGAGGCAGGAGAATTATTTGAAACCAGAAAACGGAAGTTGCAGTGAGCCGGGATCACGCCACTGCACTCCAGCCTGGCGATAGAGTGAGACTCTGCCTCANAAAAAAAAAAAAAAAAAAAAAAAAAAAAAAAAAAAAAAAAAAAAAATTTGCTTTTTTGGAAAGTTAAACAAAATTGACAAACCTTTAGCTAAACTAAGTAAAAATAGTGAATAGTCAAATAAATAAAAGTAGAAATGGAAAAGGAGACATTATAATCTATACTACAGAAATTCAAACTATCAAGAGTAGCTACTATGAGCAACTACATGCCAATAAATTGAAAACTCTAGAAGAAATAGACAAATTTGAAGACACATACAACCTACCAAGATTGAACCAGAAAGAAATTTGAAACCTAAACAGAAACGTAACATGTAACAAGATTAAAACTGTAACAAATACTCTCTAAGTAAAGTCCAGAATCTGATGCCTTTACTGCTGAAGTCTACCAAACATTTTAAGAACTAATAGCAATTCCACTTAATTTTTTCCAAAAAATAGTGGAGGAGGGAATACTTTCAAATTCATTCTATGAGGCCAGTATTATTCAGATAACAAAACCAGACAAAGAAACATAAAAAAGAAAACTATAGGCAAATATCCCTGATGAATATTGATGCAAAACTTCTCAACAAAATACTAGCAAACAAAATTCAACACTATATTAGAGAGATTATTCTTCATGACCAAGGTGGATTTATCCTTGGCATGCAAAGATGGTTCAACATATGCAAGTCAGTCAACATGATACACCATATTAACAGAATGAAGGATAAAAACCATGTGATCATTTCAACTGATGCTGAAAAAGTATTTGATAAAATTCAACATCCTTTCATGATAAAAAACTTAAAAAACTGTGGATTAAAGGACATACCTCAAATAATAAAAGCCATATACAACAGACCCACAGTTAGTAGCATACTGAATGGGAAAAAAACTGAAAGCCTTTTCTGTAAGACCTGGAACACACCAAGGATGCCAACTTTCAGCACTGTTATTCAACATAATACTGGAAATCTTAGCTAGAACAACTAGACAAAATAAAGGAATAAAGAGCTTCCAAATTGGAATGGAAAAAGTAAAATTATTCTTGCTTGTGGAAGACAATCTTATATTTGAAAACATGTAAAGACCTCAAGAAGATACTATTAAAACTGATAAACAAATTCATTAAAATTACAGGATAAAAGTCAATGTACATAAATCAATAGCATTTCCGTATTCCAACAGAAAACAATCTAAAAAAAGATTTTAAAAAGTAATCCCATTTAAAATAGACACACATAAAATTAAACACTTAGTAATTAACTTAACCAAAGATGTAAAACATCTCTACACTGAAAATTATGAAATACTGATGAAAAAAGTTGAAGATGGCACCAAAAAAGAAAAAAGCTATTTTATGCTCATGGATTGGAAGAATCTATATTCTTAAAAATATTCGTACTACCCAAAGCAATCTACAGATTTAATGCAATCTCTATGACATTCTTCATAGAAATAGAATAAACAATCCAACGACGAAAGACCCAGAATAGCCAAAGCTGTCCAAAGCAAAAGAACAAAACTGGAGGAGTTACATTACCTGACTTCAGATTATACTACGGAGTTGCCAATGCCATCCATAACCAAAACAGCATGGTACTGGCATAAAAACAGACATAGACCAACAGAACAGAATAGGAAACGTGGAAACAAATCCACGAGCATATGGTGAATTCACTTTTGTCAAAGGTGTCAAGCACATACACTGGGGTAAAGACAGTCTCTTCAGTAAAGGATGCTGGGAAAACTGGATATCTATATGCAGGAGAATGAAACTAGATCTCTACTTCTTTCCATATACAAAAATCAAATCAAAAGGTATTGAAGACTTAAATCTGAGACCCACACTATGAAGCTACTGCAAGAAAACATTGGGGGAAAATCTCCAGGACATTAATCTGAAAAAATATTTCTTGAGTAACACCCCACAATCACAGGAAAACAAAGCAAAATGTACACATGAGATCATGTCAAGTTAAAAAGCTTCTGCACAGCAAATAATACAATGAACAAAGTGAAGAGAAAACTCACATAATGGGAGAAAATATTTGCAAGCTATCCATCTGAGAAGGGATTAATAACTAAAATATATAAAGACCTCAAACAACTCTGTAGGAAAAAAAATTCCAATTCAATGGAAAATTGGGCAAAATTATCTGAGTGGATATTCCTAAAAAGAAGACATAGAAATGGCAAACATGCATATGGAAATGAGCTTACCATTATTGATTATCAGAGAAACACATATCAAAACTACTATGAGATATCAACTCACTCCAGTTAAAATGTTTTATATCCAAAAGACACAATATAACAAATGCTGGTGAGGATATGGAGAAAAAGGAACCCTCATACACCATTAGTGGAAATGAAAATTAGTACAATTATTATGGAGAATACTTTAGGGGTTTCTCAAAAAACTAAAAATAGAGCCACCCTATGATTTAGCAATCCTACTGCTAGATATATACCCAAAATAAAAGAAATCATTATATTAAAGAAATATCTTGACTTTCACATTTTCTGCAGCACTGTTCACAATAGCCAAGAGTTGGAAGCTATCTAATTGTCTGTCAACAGAGGAATGGATAAAGAAAATATGATACATACACACAATGGAGTACTATTTAGCCATAAAAAAGAATGTGATCCTATCATTTGCAACAATGTGGATGGAACTGGAGATTATTGTATCAAGTGGAATAAGACAGCACAGAAAGATAAACTTTGCATGTTCTCACATATTTGTGGGATCTAAAAATCAAAACAATTTAACTCATGGACATAAGGAGTAGAAGCATGCTTACACAAGGCCAGGAAGGGTGTGGGAGTGGGTGGGATCATTAATGGGTACAAAAAAAAACATAGAAAGAATGAATAAGACCTACTATTAGATAGAGCAGCAGGGGTACTAGAGTCAGTAATAATTAAATTGTACATTTTAAAATTGCTAAAAGAGTATACTTGGATTGTCTGTAACACTAAGAATAAAGCCTGGAGGGGATAGAAACCCCATTCTCCATTATGTAATTATTATGTATTGCATGCCTGTATCAAAATCTCTCATGTATACCATAAATATGTACACCTGGTATGCATCCACAAAATTAAAAATAATAGAAATAAAAATATTTAGCATGCAGTGCAGCCCAGACAACAATCATAACACAGAAATGTTACTTTCCTGTGTGCTGTTCTGGTACACGCCATTAGCTCTGTCACCATCAAAACGTAGCAGCATCTTTGTTTTGCCAGAAGGTTATTGGGTTATTGTATTTCCATGTTCTATGCTCAACATTATTTCCAATAAGATAACTAATTTCATATTTTCAAACAAGAACCTGGAACCAAAGAATTATAGAACCTTGAAATTCCCTTGTTTTACATTTTCTTATAGTTTGTTTTATTTGACACACACACACACACACAGACACACACAATTTTTTTCTATTACCAAGTTCTTGTTCTGTTCTGCTCATAGTGGAATTGAAATTGCATTCAAGTGATCACTCTTCAGCATGAGAGGTAATAGAAAAATACTATTAGTTTCAATTTATTTAATCATGCATTCTCCAACCCACAAAAGTATTAGTGCTTTTAATACAAAGTACATGACAGATTTTCCCAAAGTGAGTCCTTGAACGCTAGATTGTTGAATGTCAATAGTGTTCACTAGGTGTCCTTTCAAGGTTAAACTTACAAATTTTGTTCATGTGATATTTTATGAACTGCTTTATGTCCATCTAATTTTTAAACACATTCTCAAGATCCACAGTGTGCTGTGTTATTGGAATCTTAGACTCAGAACCAATGTAATATTTAACATTCTAGCTTAGGTACCTATATGATATACAAATAAATAATTTTAGATTACAATAAATGCTATAAAAAAAGTAATGCTAGTGAGTGAGAGAGTAGGCACTGGTTAGAGAAGATCTTTCAGAGATACTGACATTTGAGCTAAGATTCAAGTGAGGATCAAAATACGCAAAAATCTCAGAAAATTTTAGTCTAGGCTGAAAGAAGAGAAAGAACAAACAAAGCAGAAAGAACAAAGAGCTTTTCCAAGGAACATAATAATAATGGCAAATAGAATGAAGAGCAAGTGATATAATCTGAATGTTTGTGCCTCTACCCTCAAAATTCTTCTGTTGAAACCCTCAATGTGATGGTATGCAGAGGTGGAGTTTTCGAGAGATTGGATTCGTGCCCTTATGAAAAAGGCTTGAGGGAGCTTCCTCATGTCTTCCACCATGTGAGGTCACAGGACGACATCATCTTTGAAGCAGACACTGAGCCCTCACCAGACACCAAATCTGTTGATGCCTTGAACTTGGATTTCCCAGCCTCCAGAACTGTGAGCAATACATTTCCATTGTTTAAAAATTAGCCAGTTTCAGTATTTTGTTATAGCAGTGGGAACAGACTAAGGCAGCAAAAGAGTAATAAAAGACATAAGAGAAGTAGCCCTATAGGACTTGGATTTTATTCAAAGTGCCATGAGAAGTCACTAAAGAAGTTCAGTCAGGAAACTACCATGCTTTTCTCTTCGAAAAAAATCACCCTGACTTTTAAAATTTTACTCAATTGTAAATATACTGAAAAGGGCAACCGTCTTTCATATGAAACAGAGCTGTGCTAGGTTCTAGTCATTATATTTCCAAAGCCAAAGCCACATTAAAATCACCTAAGGCATTTTCACAGATTTTCAAAACACAACTGTCCAGGTCTCCCTTCTTAAGGTTTCTGATTCAGGTATCTGGGACTGATTCTGGGACTCTGTATTTTAAAAATCTCCCAAGGTGTTTCTGATGCACATTCCTGCTTAAGCATCCTTGAGCTAAGCCATACTTATTGGAATACACAGTTGACAAAATAATTGTAAATGTCAAATTTTCAATAGACAAAAAACTGTATGATAAATTGGCATTTCAAAATAATATGTTTTTCCCACAGTTATTCATTACAATACTAAGAGGACGCATCATTATTTACAGATGGGAACACACGTACTTAAATAACGTCTTTGAAATTCCTACTAGTCACTGAATTTCTGATCTCTTTTATCACCTGAAGTCTCTTTAATGCTACTCAACGTATTTCCTGGCTGGCACAGACAATCTATATAAAACTGTACCAAACAATTCAGGTTTATATTGGCCTCTAACCTAATGTTTGATCTTGATGCTATTGCATTTTCTGACAGATTTCTTTTGATCTTCCTCTACACAGTCCTTTAGAATATCATTCTAACCAAAGTCTACCTTGGTTACTATAGTGGCTAATAACTTTTTAGCTCTTCAAATTAATTCTGAAGCATAGAAACAGGATTTGCTTAATATGGCTGATCTGGTCAATTGTGTTTCATGTTTTCTCTGCTTCAGATAAACTCAGCAGCATAGCTATGAACTCATGCCAACCTAAACTACATTCATTCTCCTTGGTGGACCAGTGTGCTGAGTAAATTGAAAGGATTAGGCCAGAGATATGACCCACACAAAAAACTTCTAATCTTGCTGTTTTCACTGAGCCTGAGAAATAACCCTCATCATCCCCTCAGGAGCTTAAAACAACATTATTTTTAGATGCCACAAAGAAGTATGATCAACACAGCTACACATTTCTCCCTTCTTTTCTCCTTCTCACATTCACCATCTTTGGCCTGTTTCTCTTACTGAAACTTTAGTACATGTTTTTATGCTGCTTTTGTAACAGGCAGGATTTTTCTATTTTTTATATAAGCATCATTTATTAAATAGATGCTTTTCCAATGGGCAGATTGACTATGTGAGCATTGCTGCTTCTCTAATTCCATGTGGTATTGATGATAGCCTCTTCACTTGTGACATCCACCCCCTTTCACACCAACGTTGAAGTCAGTGTGAGTCTGAAGGAAGATTTTCAATTACCCGGGCACTTCATGAAAGTAACTTCAACTCTACCACCCAACTTCTGTCTGAAATAATATTTGGTTTTGACATGAGCAGCCATTTCATTTCTGCTAATATATACTATACTAGTATGCCCACTAATATACTAATTGCTTTTTATTTTAGTGTAAACAGTTGAGTGCCCATAGTGCCTGGCACAGTTTTGAAGAATGAGCAAATGTTTCCTTCCTCAGGCATGTCTCTAAACCATGGAGTCCTTTCTAAAAAAAGGAAACAGTGGCCAGGTGCAGTGGATCATGCCTGTAATCCTAGCACTTTGGAAGGCCGAGGCAGGTGGATCACCTGAGGTCGGGAGTTCAAGACTTAGCCTGACCAACATGGAGAAACCCCGTATCTATTAAAAATACAAAATTAACTGGGTGTGGTGGCACATGCCTATAATCCCAACTACTCAGGAGGCTGAGGCAGGAGAATTGCTTAAGCTGGGGAGGGGCAGAGGTTGTGGTGAACCAAGATTGTGCCATTGCACTCCAGCCTGGGCAACAAGAGCAAAACTCTGTCTAAAAAATAAAAAAATAAAAATAAATAAAAAAGCAAACAAACAAAAAAACAAAAACAGGAAACAGTGCTAAAGCAGTTGTTTTCAACTTGAGTTTACCACACTTTAATAGCTATTTTAGAAATCTGTAGGGCTTTTTAAAATTACAAAAGCCTATGGGTACTGGCATTTAGTGGTGAAGATGGGGTTGAGGCGGTGGTGGCAAGAATGTTCTATCATATGCAGTATTAAGAACATTCTTGCACTACCCTGATACCAAAACCAGACAAAGACACAACAACAACAACAACAAAGTACAAGCCAATGTCCCTGATAAACATAGTTACCAAAATCTCAACAAAATACCATCAAATTGAATTTAACAACACATTTAAAACATCATTTACCTTGAAGAAGAGGGTTTTATCCCAGGAATGCAACTGTGGTTGAACATATCATAGTGATATGTTAAACAGAACCATGGGGATATGTTAACGGAATCATGGGGATATGTTAATGGAATCATGGGGGGAAATCATGATCATTTCAATAGATGCTGAAAATATCATTTGATAAACTTTAACATCCCTTCATGGGAAAAACCCTCAACAAATTGGTTATAGAGGGAACATACTTTAAAATGATAAAGGCTATGTATGACAAGCCCACAACTAATAGCATACTGGATGGGGAAAGCTGAAAGCCTTTTCACTAAGATCTGGAACAAGACAAAGGTGCCTATTTTTACTACTTCTATTTCATACAGTACTGGGATTTCTAGCTAGAGCAAACAGGCAAAGAAAGAAAGAAAAAGGCATCCAAATTGGAAAAGAAGAAGTCAAATTGCTCCTTTCTGCAGATGACATGATCCTATATCTAGAAAAACCTAAAGACTCCACCAAAAAATTCTTTATATCTGATAAGTAAATCCAATAAGGTTTCAGGATACAAAATGAACATATAAAAATTTGTAGCATTCCTGCATGCTAATAGTGATGAATCTGAAAAAGAAATCAAGAAATCAATCCTTTTAGAATAGCTATCTAAAAATACTTAGGAATAAATTTAGCCAAAGAAGTGAAACATCTTTATAGGAAAAATATAAAATCATGATGAAATAAATAGCAGAGGACACACAAAAAATGGAAAAATATTCCATTTTCATGGATTGGAAGAATTAACATTGTTTAAATTGTCTTTGTTACTCAGACATTCTACATATCCAATGCAATTCCTATCAAAATACTAATAACATTCTTCACAAAAGTAGAAAAAAATCTAAAATTCATATAAACCAAAAGGCTTTGAATAGCTAGAGCAATCTTGAGTTAAAAGAACAATGTTGGATGAATCATACTACTTTACTTCAAATTATACTACAGAACTATAGTAACCAAAGCAGCATGATACTGGCACAGAAACAGACACACAGACTAACAGAACAGAAGAAAAACCCAAATAAATTGATGAATTTATAGATAACTTATTTTTTTAACACATTGTGGAAAGGAAATTCTGTTCAATGGATGGTGCTGGAAAAATCAGATATCTATATGCAGAAGAATGAAACTATAACCCATCTTTCACTGTAAATAAAAATAAACTCAAAATAAATTAAAGACTTAAATTATACATTCTATACATGTATCAAAATATTACGTGTATCCCCAAAATATGTACAACTATGATATATCAATTAAAAATACAGAAATAACACTTTTGCATGGTGAAAATCATTCTACATCCTCCACCCCTCTCAAATATTCTACAGAACAGTTAGCATGAGTGAAATATCTAAGTATCTGACCCTAAAGTCTGAGTCCACTTTATCTTTAAATAAAAGTATTTTTGTGGACAGTTTTTATGTAAACTGAATTATTCAGGGATACAAACACAAAGATAAAAGAAGCGTGTCACTTTGATTGGCTGGAAACTTTACCGAAAACCAATTTTATTTAAGAAAATAATTACTAACTGTGCCACTTCTAGTTATTTCATCAACTCTGCCAATCTGGTTTTGAAGCTATCTCACTCATAATGACTCTACATATGGGTTCCATCATCTAACCCTTCATCATGCTTTCTAGAGCAGTAGTATCTATGCAATTGTATATTAAAATTTACATTTTATTATGAATGTCTTTCCTGGTATTTTCCCATTATGCTAGAACATTATATTGATTTTTAATAATATTATAAGTGCTTGTAAATGATATCATCTACGAGTTTTATTTTAGGAAAGTAAAAGATAATTTTATCGAATACTTGCTATACTAAGGAGGCACTGTCTTGGTAGGATTGGGAACTGCTTCCTAGGTGTAGGACTCTTTTCAAATAGACTTTATTTATCACAAGCTGCTTAAGGATAACTCTAAGCCCATCTTCCACCCATCAGACATTATTCACATAAAAGCCTATTTGTGACATGACTTTCTCCTACCAAATGTAATAACAATTCTTATTAATTAAATACCTATTATGCACCAGGCAATGTGATAATACTTTGCATATATTATATCAACCCTTAACTCTGCAAGAAATGTCATATTTATTATTAGCTCTATTTTACAGGCAGGAAAACTGACACAGGACAAAGGTTAAATATCTTCACTGAGATCATGCCATTTGTAGGCTATTAGATGGAATTTTATCAAACTTGAAGTCCAGTGACTGTCAAAGACAGAGGTGGACAAAATTTAGAGCCAGAAAGACAAAAAGTTGGTAAGTAGCAAGAACAGCCAAGCCCAGCTGGGCTGAATTAACTGTTGAAAAATGAAAGCAGAGGTTGGGCATAGTTGTTCACACCAGTAATCCCAGCATTTTGGGAGGCCAAGGCAGGAGGATAGCTTGAGCCCAGGAGTTGGAAACCAGTCTGGGCAACATAGTAAAACTCTGCCTCTACAAAACTTAAAAAAAATTAATAGAGGAACATGTGTGTACATTCCTGCAGTCCCAGCTACTCAGGATGTTGAGGCACGGGGATTCTTTGAGCCCAGGAGGTTTAGCTATGTTTGCACCACTACACTCCAGCCTGAGTAATGGAATGCATTATCATGTTAGGACCCTTACTCAAGCCCCACCAATTTCCCACACTACTGATAGTCTGAGGAACAGCACTTGAAAAATGGGTCATTTAAACTGAGATGTGTTTTAGGTGCAAAACACACATCAAATTTCAAAGATTTGGTACCAAATAAAGATGTCACTCATAATTTTATGTAGTTTATATGTCATAATAATGTGTTCGGATATATTGAGTTGTAATATAATAATTTTTTAAACTATTTCTTTTTATGTTTTAATGATGTTACCAATGATTCAAAATTTTACATGTGTGTCTCACATTGTATTTCTATTGGCCAGAGCAAATACAAACGGCTTTTCTATAACTTAAATCTTCTTCCCCTGCATGAGAAATTTGCAGGAGCTTGGAGTCTTGGGCAACTGTTTTCTAGGCAGACTATTCAGGCCACTGGAAGCCACATGAGAGAACCGTGTAGATGTGTGAAAGGGGAGGACAAATGTCCTGAAAATCTTCCCAAGTTTTAGTCCTTCAGACCATGGGAACCACATGTTCATTCACTATTGATTACTATTATTTTTATACCATATGCTTCACACAACTGCTGCTACATGAGCACAGTAGGCAAAATCTGGAACAGAAGCCGTGTTTGAACATACATGCAAAGAAAACTTAAAATATTTAGCATGCAACCTCAGTACAATGTCGTTTATATTTACTAACCAAAAAAGAAGATAAGAGCTTGTGACTTTACCAAAACCCAGACAAGTAGTATTAGCTCATCATGGATTTAAAAGTATTAGACATAATTTAAATATAAAGTAATTAAAGGCAGGGGAGCAAAGCCTGCTACTTCTCAAGATCAGTCTCCTCTATTATCAGATCCCTAGCTTCTGTGCTGATTTTATTAAAATAATTTTTAAAAACTGAGAGAAAACTGAATTCAATGAGGTAGACCAGAAACCAATAACAATAATTTTACCTCACACTTGTTAATGACCAAAAACATCAAATAAAAAAAAAAAGCTTATCAGAAAAGGAGTGTGTACCACTTCAATGTCTGTTAAGAGAAGACTGATTCATTACCTTTGTTGCATACTTCATATGAAATATTATACATTACATTTTTTAAAAGGCTTAGCTCCAGATAAGTAACAAGTTCTAGGGCCTGTGATGGTTTCCTCTGATCTCATTTTATAGTCCTTAGAGAAGCTTAGTATACTTGTTTGCTACACAAGACCTAGCCATGCCAGAAAAAGCAAAGAGCTTCTAATTTTTGCACGGATAACAGTGTGAAGCAACGGCTATAGCAACTTGGATCAGGTCTCTAAGCTCATTACTGGGCACGTGCCCATGAGAATGATTTGGGTCTTTTCAGCTGAGCCAGCCAAGCTGTAGAGAGCTACAAAGTCCTTTCTGCATCATTTTTCTAGAAGACACAAAGCAAAAGGCAGTCACATTTTGGAGACTGTCTAGTTTCCAAATTAAATGAGATCTAATGTCAGAAATTGTTTCTGGAACCCCCACAAAAGGAGAGTTCATCTCTCCCTTCCGTTTGCTCTTTAAGTAACAGCATTTAACTATTTCTATCTATCACATAATTAGATATGTACATGTCTGCCTTCCCCGCCAGACTCTAAACTTTGTGATGGCAAGGTTAATCAAAAGATTTATCTTCATATTTCACCCAACACCTGGCACATAGTGGGCATTTAGTAAGCATTGTAGCATAGGGAGTAATTTTGTAGCATTGGATCTAATCTTTCTTGATGATTCTAAAGAGCAGTAACCACGAAGAGGCATCCTCAAAAGTATATCAGACTGAACAATTAGCAGAATTTAGTTATAATCCAGTCTCTACACATCAGTTTCTCCTGGGTTCAGCACCATCCTCTATAAAACAAGAGGTCTAAACTAGATTATCTCACAAGGCCCATTTTCCTTCCAATCTTTTGTGGTTCTACTAATCAGCTTTGAAAGTCCAAAAGTATTTCCATTTGATTATCTAAAAAAGATCAGATTCAGCTAATGATGACCTGAAATATAAATTTTACTTTCCATGTTTTCATTACTCCTTGCAGAGCCAGATCTGATTTTTACCATCTCCAATACACTATTTACAATAATTCATTTTTAAGGATGTAGACATAGATTGAAAGTAAAAAGATGGGAAAGGATATATTATATAAACACTAATTAAAAGAAAGCTAGAATACTTATGTTGATATCAGAAAAAGCAGACTTCAGAAGAACAAATATGGATTAAAAAATGACATTACAAAAAATACATCATGACAAAGTGAGATGATTCATCAAGAAAGCATAACAAGTTTATGTGCATCTAACAACAGATCTTCAAAATATGTGAAGCAAAACCTGAGCAAACTAAAAAGTGAAAATCGACTCATTCACAATTAAAGTTGAACCTTCAAAGATCCTCTCAGTAAATAACAGAACAAGGAGAGAGAAAACAAGTAAAGATATGGAAGACCTGAATAACACAATTAACCAAATTAAACTAATGGATATTTCTGGAATGTTCCACTTAATAGAATGGAAACATTCTTCAAGTGTTTGAGAACATTCATCCAGGTTGATCGTATTTAGTATCATGAACCAAGTCTCATGAAAGTAAAAATAAAATCATACAGAATATGTTCTCTGATCACATGGAATCAAACTAAAGATCAATAAAAGAAAAATATCTTAAAAACTCTCCCAAATTTGGAAATTTAGCAACATATTTCTAAACAACAATGTTAAAAAGGAAGTCACAAAAGAAATTACAAAATATTTTGAATTGACTAAAAATAAAAACACAACATATCAAAATTTGAAAAATGTTGCTAAAATAATGCTTAGAGAAAATTTATAGCAATAAATGTTTATATTAAAAAGAAGAAAGTTTTTAAATAAATCATCTAAGTTTCTACCTTAAGAAGATGAAGAAAAAAGAATCAAACCAAAAGTTATCAGACCATATATATATATATATATAAAGATCAGAGCATAGGGGCCAGGATGGCCAATTAGAAGCAGCTGCAGTTAGTTGATGGCTCTCCGGGAGAGGTATGAAAAGTGCCAGTGATTTCTGCACCTTCAACTGAGGTATGCAGGTTTTCACACTGGGACTAACTAGGCAGATGGCTTGACCCAGGGAGAGCAAGAAAAAACAGGATGTGGCAATGGCCCATCCAGGAGCGGCACAGAGCTAGGGGAGCCCCCATGCCCAGCCAAGGGACTTGAGTCTGAAGCACAGAGCTGTGCACAGTCTCAGCAAAGCAGCCATTAGGGCAAGCACAGATACCCAGGAGTTTTTCTATACTCCAGCCCCAAGAATTCCGAAAAGCAGGAGATCCATTCGCTCATTCCCCTAGGAAGGGGGCTAAATCCACAGAGTGAAGCAGCATAGTCCTGCGGGTAGCACTTCCATGGCACCTCACAAGACCCACCGGCTTGAAATCCAGTCAGTCAGCGACCGCAGGCTGGAGACTGCCTGAGATAGACCCAGCTCCCAGGGGGAGGAGCAGCTGCGATCTGTGGTTTGAGTCAGCCATTCTAACCTGCTGGCTCCGGGATTCTGGGTGATCTGACAAGGAGTCCTCCACAATGCAGCACAGCTGCTGTATCAGATCATGGAGAGGCTGCTTCTTTAAGTGTGACTTTGATCCATCCCTCCTTACTAGGTGGGGCCTCCCTGCAGGAATTTCAGCAACTCTGGCCGGGAATATATGGACAGAACTCTGATTTCTCCCTGGGATGAAGCCCCTGGAGGGAGAGGCAGCTGTAGTCTCTATGGTTCAGTTGACTTAGGCTTTCCAGCCTGCTGGCTCTGGAGAGTCAGGGTGGTCTGGACAAGCAGGGGTCCCCCAAGTGCAGTGCACCAGCTCTGCCAAGGAGCAGCCAGAAGCAGGTCCCTGATCCTTCCTCCTGACTAGGTGAGATGTCCCCACAAGGGTCTCCAGGCACCTTCTAAAGGAGCATGTGGGCCAGCATCATGTTATTGCCCTCCTGGGAGGGAGAAAGCATGCTGCCATCTTTGCTGTTTCACAGCCTTCACTGATGATACCTCTGGGTGTGGGAAAAACCAAGATGTCTAGGGTCTGGAGCAGACCTTCAGCCAACTGAAGCAGCCTTATGGAAGGGTGGCCTGACTGATAAGAGAAAAATGAAAAAACAGAAAGCAACAACAACAAAACATCAACAAAAAAGACCCCACAAAAACTCCATTCAGGGGTAAGCAACCTGAAATATTAAAGGTAGATGAGTCCATAAATCACAAAAAAAATGCAATCACAAGTATGAATAGCAGAATAGACCAAGCAGAGGAAAGAATCTCAGAGCTTGAAGACTATCTTTCTGAAATAAGACAGGCAGACAAGAATAGAGAGAAAAGAATAAAAAGGAAAGAACAAAATCTCTGAGAAATATGGGATTATGTAAAAAGACCAAACCTACCACTGATTGGGGTACCTGAAAGAAATGAGGGGAATAGAACCAAGTTGGAAAATATACTTTAGGATATCATCCAGGAGAACTTCCCTAACCTAGTGAGACAGGCCAATATTCAAATTCAGGAAATCTAGAGAACCCCAGTAAGATACTTCATAAGAAAAACTCCAAGAAAAATAATCATCAGAATCTCCATGGTTGAAATGAAAAAAAAAAAAAAAAAAAAAGAAATTGTTAAAGGCAGCCATAGAGAAAGTCAGCATCACTTTTAAATAGGGGGACCCATCAGACTAACAGTGAATTTCTCAGCAGAAACCCTAGAAGCCAGAAGAGACTGGGGGGCAATATTCAACATTCTTAAAGAAAAAAATTTTCAACCCAAACTTTCATATCCAGCCAAACTAAGCTTCACAAGCAAAGGAGAAATAAAATCCTTTTTAGACACTCAAATGCTGAGGGAATTTGTCACCATATGGCTTGCCTTGCAAGAGCTCCTGAAGGATGCACTAAATTTGGAAAGAAAAAACTGTTACCAGCCACTACGAAAACACACTGAAATACACAGACCAGTAACACTATGAAGCAAGCACATAAACAAGTCTGCAAAATAACCAGCTAGCATCGTGATAACAGGATCAAATTCACACATAACAATATTAGCGTTAAATGGAAATGGTGTAAATGCCCCAGTTGAAAGACGCAGAGTGAAATAAACTAATGGCGTTCACAGCAACCTGGATGAGATTGGAGACTATTATTCTAAGTGAAGTAACTCAGGAATGGAAAAACCAAATATTGTATGTACTCACTGATATGTGGGAGCTAAGCTGTCCAGGACGCAAAGGCATAAGAATGATACAATGGACTTTGGGGACATGTGGAAAAAGGTGGGAGGTGGGCAAGGTATAAAAGACTACAAATAAGGTGCAGTGTATATACTGCTCGGGTGGTGGGTGCACCAAAATATCATGAATCACCACTAAAGAACCTACTTATATAACCAAACACAACCTATACCCCAATAACCTATGGGTAACTAAATAAATAAATAACACAGAGTGGTATGCTGGATAAAGATTCAAGACCTATCAGCACGTGGTCTTCAAAAACCCATCTCATGTGCAAACAAACATATAGGCTCAGAGTAAAGGGATGGAGGAAAAATTTACCAAGCAAATAAGAAAAACAGAAAAAAGCAGGTGTCACAGTCCTAGTTTCTGACAAAATAGACTTTAAACCAATAAAGATCAAATAAGACACAGACAGGCATTACATAATGATAAAGGATTCAATTCAACAAGAAGAGCTAACTATCCTAAATATACATGCACCCAATATAAGAGCATACAGATTCATAAAGCAAGTACTTAGAGACCTGCAAAGAGACTTAGACTTCCAACAATAACAGAGTGAGATTTTAACAGCCCATTGGCAATACTAGACAAATCATTGAATCATTGAGACAAAATTAACAAAGATATTCAGGACCTGAATGCAGTTCTGGATCAAGTGGACCTAATAGATATCTGTAGAACTCTCCACTCCAAAACGACAGAATATACATTATTCTCTTCATCACATGGCACTTACACTCAACTTGATCACATAATCAAAAGTAAAACACTCCTCAGCAAATGCAAAAGAACTGAAATCATTAACAAAAAGCCTCACAGACCACAGGACAACCAAATTAGAACTCAATATTAAGAAACTCACTCAAAACCACACAACTACGCAGAAATTGAATGCCTGCTCCTGAATGACTCCTGAGTAAATAATGAAATTAAGTCAGAAATCAAGAAGTTCTTTGAAACTGATGAGAACAAAGAGACAACACACCAGAACCTCTGGGACACAGCTAAAGCAATGTTAAGAGGGAAATTTGCAGTACTCTAAATGCCCATATCAAAAAGCTAGAAAGATCTCAAATCAACAACCTAACATCACAACCAAAAAAACTAGAGAACCAAGAGCAAACAAACCCAAAAGCTAGAAGAAGACAAGAAATAACCAAGACCTGAGCAGAACTGAAGGAGAGAGAGATATGAAATCCTTAAAAAAATCAGTGAATCTAGGAGCTAGTTTTATAGCTACACTGCTAGCTAGACTAATAAAAAAGAAAAAGAAGAATCAAACAAACACAATCAGAAATGATAAAGGGGATATCACCAGTGACCCCCAGAAATGCAAACAACCATGATAGAATACTATAAACACCTGTATGCACATAAACAAGAAAATCTAGAAGAAATGGATAAATTCCTGGTTCTATACACTCTCCCAGGACTAAACCAGGAGGAAATGGAATCCTTTAATAGACCAATAACAAATTCTGAAATTGAGGCAGTATAAATAGCCTACCAACCAAAAAAAGTCAAGAAGCAGACATATTTACAGCTGAATTCTACCAGAAGACCAAAAAAGAACTAATACCATTTCTACTGAAACTATTTCAAACAATTGAAAAGGAAGGACTCTTCCCTAACTCATTTTATGAGGTCAAGATCATACGGAAACCAAAACCTGGCAGAGATACAACAACAACAAAACCTTCAGGCCAATATCCCTGATTAACCTTGATGTGAAAATTCTCAATAAAAATCTGAATCCAGTAGCACATCAAAAAGCTTATACACCATGATCAAGTTGGCTTCATCACTGAGTTGTAAGAGTGGTTCAGCATACACAAATCAATAAATGTGATTCATTACATAAACAGAATGAAAGACAAAAACCACATGATTATCTCAACAGACACAGGAAAGGTCTTTGATAAAATTTAACATCTCTTTACGTTAAAAACTCTTAATAAACTAGGTATCAAAAGGACATATCTCAAAATAATAAGAGCCATATATGACAAACCCACAGCCAGTATCATACTGAATAAGAAAAAGCTGGAAGCATTCCTCTTGAAAACTGGCACAAGACAAGGATGCCCTCCCTCATTTTTACTCAACATAGTTTTGGAACTTCTGGCTAAAGAAATCAGGCAAGATAAAGAAATAAGGTGTATTCAAATAGCAAGAGAGGAAGTCAAATTCTCTTTCTTTGCAGATATCATGATTCTATATCTAGAAAATTCCATCACCTCAGCCCAACAAGCTGATATGCAACTTCAGCAAAGTCTCCAGGTACAAAATCAATGTGCAAAATCACTAGCATTTTCATGCACCAACATTTTTGGGGGGAGGAATTCATCTGTGGTGTTGTGTATGGCAATAGTTAATTGATCTCATTGTTATATGTCACTGTGTAAATATTACCCAAATTCATTTATGTATTCTACTAAAAATTGGCTTTTGTTGTTGTTGACTCCACTTAGGAGCTGTTGTGAACAGAGCTGCTATGGGATGTTCTTCTGTATGTCCTTTGGTGTCCATACAAACTTAATGTTGTTAGATGTATATCTAAGAGTGGAATTCCTGGGTGATTGGGTATGCCTATGCCAAGTGGTTCTCTAACATGACTAAAAATATACACTTCTACCACTAGTGTACGAGAGTTGCACATGCTCTGTATTACAAGTAGGATTCACGTATGCATATCCCCCCCTATAGTTGACAGTATTTATTTTCCTACAAGTCCCCTTCTTATTTCTAAAGATTTTTCTTTTCTTAGGAATAAGTTAGGGACCATGTCCTCAAATGTCCCAATATGCTGGGACAGAGTAGCAGGGAATAAATATCAAGCTTCCAAATGGTTCCTTTGAATAGTCTCTCATTGTGCTTGAAGTGAAGAAAACACATCCCCACTTCTTCCCTTTAGAGAGAGGAAACTCACAGCACGACTACAGATTTCTCTCTTTAAAACTGTTGGAAAAATACATATAACATAAAATTTGCTATTTTAACCATTTTAAGTGTAAAATTCAGTGGCATTTATCACATTCACAATGCTATGCAACCATCACTACTATCCATTTCTAGAACTTTTTCATCATCCCAAACAGAAATTGGTTACATATTAAACAACAACTTTCATTAACCCCTGCCCCTACACCTCCTAACCTCCATTCTACTTTCTGTCTCTGTGAATCAATAGGTTTCTCTTGTCTTCCTCACTAAATTCTCTGCCTACATTTAAGAAGCCTACCTATTTATGGCCTTACTACAGGTGAAATGCCAAAGAGTCATGGAGCACATTCTAGAATACTCTTCTGAATGTTCAAATACTTAACTTTGGGATTTTATTCTCTGTACATGCTGATGGCTCTGTCAAAACTTTTAAACTTTTAAATTTTATAAAATTGCTTTACATGAGCATGCAGTGTTGGTGAATCACTTTTTTCCCTTTAATCATCTCTCACCTCTGACTGCATTTTTTCACTGTCCTTCTGAAGAGTCAGACATTTTTTACTGAAGAGTCTCCATTAGTTTTTCTTGCCACAATGCAGCTGATGTATGAACTTTCTGTTTCTGCTTTGACAATTTAGGTAACAAAATGTTTCCCAATTTGAAAAATGTGGGTTTAATATATCTACTGCACATCAATTGGACTGGGCTGAATTTAGCTGATGGTGTAGGAGTGCCTCAATAACTCAGCATTGCTATAAATGTATCATCCTGCTAAAGGATGTTCTTACATATTTGCACAGCTCTTTGGCCCCTTCAATCATTTGAAGACAATGAGAACTAGTAGTAAAGTATTAGAAATTTTCTCTTTGCGGTGATACAGGTAGAAATTGCTTATAATTGTGATCTATTATCTATAACAAGTTTTTTGAAATCTCCTTATAATCAAAAGAAATTATTTAACTCTCACAGGATGCTCCAAACTGGAAAAAGAATACATATTCCCTTCTATAGAATGTATCATCTGCCTAATAGGAAGAAATATACATAGATTCATAAGTAAGCTTGCAAAAGTGTACTGTCATTTCCTGGCCAGAACTGTACGTTTTTCCAAAACCAGAGCTTAAACTTGAAAGATCCTCAGGAGACCTTAATCTATGATTATTTCCAAAAAGCTGCTCAAACTGGGTGCAGAGAACTTTCCACCACCTATGTAATAGACAGTACCAGTTCTCGAAGAGCTTAAATAATCCCACAGACCAGCAATTATCTCACAAAAGTGCAAGTAGTCATTACCTACAGTAGAGAATTTGGTGCAACAGAGAGCGAGCTTCCCCATATAAAAGTTTTCTATTTAGGCTCTACATCAAAGGTCAGCAAACTTTATCCCTTAAGGGCCAGATGGTAAAACATTTCAAACTCTGTGAGACATACAGGCTCTGTCACAACTGTTCACCTTTGCCAGTGTAGTGCCAAAGTGGTCATAAACAATACTGAAACAAATTGTCACGGGATCCTTGGGATGTCATTTTGCCAGCCAGAAACCTGTGTGGCTAGTGGCACTTTTGCCCGAGTTTTGCTCAGGCTTTCTGGGCTTTTTCTGCCCACTTGACCTGGCTGTGCTTGGCTTGCACTGCTGGCCCAGATCCCGTGCCTGCCAAGCCACACCAGGCACAGAGTGGTGGGGGGTACATGAGTGAATGAATGCAAGGTCTGGCCACTGTGTACAGACAGACACACTGGCTGTGGTGAAGTGGGCAGCTCCAGGTGCCAGCATGGGCACCAGCTACCTGTGAGGCTATGGCTGGACCAGGCACACTGCCAGCAGCTTCCACAGCAGGCACTAGGGAACATGGTAGTGCTTGGACACTTGGAGATGCCAGGAACTGCAGAGCCCCAAAAAGGGTGTCATAACCCTGGCTTGGGAAGCACCTAGGTCTGGGCTCCCTGAAGGGCTGCAGCTCTTCACTCCTTTTTTCTCTTCTTCTTGTCATCCTCAACGTGGTGAGTAGTTGGGGGGTGGGTTACAGCCCTGTCTGTGTTACAGCTCTTCTAGTCCCACCATTCAGCAAGTCCCGAGTACTTGTTCTGTGTCCAGGAAGATTGAGGTAGCTGGACAACTGGAGGATTAGCAAGGTAAAGGGGTACTTTATTGTGAAACAGTATAGCTCTCAGGGAATCTGGAGTTGGTAGCTCCTTTCCACAGCAGGTCATTTTCTTGTCTCTGCAGCCCTCAAGGAAGAGGAGACCAAGACTGAGTAGCTCCTATGTGCAGGCAGGTCATGCCATCATCTACCAAAGTCTGGGTTTTTTATGGGCTTCAGAGGGGAGAAAGTGCATGCTGCTTTGTCCATGGGTGGCCATGGGTGGTCCTGAAGAAAGCACCATAAGTTCTCACTCTGTTCTGTGGAACAGGCATCAGACTGCCCCTGGCTTGAAGGTGGGGACTTCACCAGGGACCCACCCCTTTGCACCAAAGATCCTATCTGCCTCCTGCCACCATCAACCTGCCATCCATGGTGCTCAGACTATTCATATGTAGGGTCACCTGCAGGTCTGTGCCAAGTCACTCTCAGCCCTGCACTTGGCTTCTCTTCCATTCTCATCAGTGCCAAAAGTCTGGAGGGGGCTGAGGCATCAGGGGCCTGGTATGTCAGCACAACCCTGAGTACAAGCACACCAGGCCAGGTCATGACAGTGCCCAGGCTCAGCCTCAACTTTGTTCCAAAATCAGACCAGTCATTGGGAATGGAGAAAGGCCAGGCAACAGGAGCAGGCAGGGGCAGCGGGGCTTCCCAGGTTACCAAGAGTGCAGGGATGCCTGAATCCACAGCTGTTACTGGGCAGCTGAAGCTGTACCAAGGAAGATGGGGCTCCCACCCCATCAACTTGGAAGGGAGTGGGGTTTCTGCCAGTTCCCAGCTCCTGCCGGCTCCATGGAGTGCACAGCCTTGGCCATGCCTCCCCCACTGCAGCTGGCATCTTTGCAGTAGCCACTCCAGATGGGCTGTCATTGCCATCAATCCCCCCCTGAAGAGGTACAACTAACTGCTGTTAGGATAGGGACAGTAACTGCTCTTAACTGTGTCATGCTGAGAGGGGCCATTGTTAGGTGAAATGGGAGTCAGATCTGGTAAAAAAGGGAGCCATTGTCTGAGGCTTCCAATTGAATAACCGCTTGGAGTTTGATGGTATCTGCATGAGAATAAACAAATTTTAGAAGGAGGTTAAGTATACATTGACCAAATATGAGCATCATACAAAGAGGAGCTAAAAAGAAAAAATGTCTAAAAAAATGGACTATTCTGATAACAAGGTTGTGGCTAGAGTTGTTTCACCCTGGTGAAAGAAACTGAATCTTTTATGGGGGCTGTAAAAATTTAATAAAGAAATAAATGTTTAAGGGTATAGATAATCCCTTCGGAGTTCAGGATTAAGGAGTCCTCGACAAAGATGTCTTATAAAGAGAAGCAGAGGCCGGGCACGGTGGCTCACGCCTGTAATCCCAGCACTTTGGGAGGCCGAGGTGGGCGGATCACGAGGTCAAGAGATCGAGACCATCCTGGCCAACATGGTGAAACCCCGTCTCTACTAAAAATACAAAAAATAGCCGGGCATGGTGGCACATGCCTGTGGTCCCAGCTACTCGGGAGGCTGAGGTGGAAGAATCGCTTGAACCCAGGAGGCGGAGGTTGCAGTGAGCTGAGATTGCACTACTGCACTCCAGCCTGGCGACAGAGCAAGACTCCGTCTCAAAAAAAAAAGAGAGAAGCAGAACAATGGTGAGAACAGTAAGGAAGAGGTCTTCCCAACTACAACTGAGGGATTAGAAACAATATTATGTTAAAGGTTTTCCTGAGTGTCCCCCAGAGTCGTGCTAAGAGAGGAGGCAGGGGGCTGAATTGGAGAGAAGACATGAAAGGCTCACTCCAGTGTCCAGGAGGAGATCCACTTTCGTCTCTTCAACTTCTAAACCACTGGATCTGGTGAGAGGAGCCTCAGGACCCATTAATACTGCTGGATCATTTGTGTTGGGCCAGGTGTCCCATGTCTCTGGAGATAGTTTGCCCTCCAGTGGTCACCTTTGCAAACTGGACAGGGTCAAGGTGGTTTCCTCCTGCTGTCCAGACAGTCCTTCCTAAAGTGCCCTGGCTTGCCACATTTGTAGCAGTTATCAAGTGAATCCCAGGGACTATGGGGTTTGAGAGCATGTAAGGTGGCTATTAGAGCCACTGCCTCTTTCTAGTGTCTCCTTGTCCTGTCTTGGGCCTCCTTCTGATCCCTATTGTAAAATACCAAAATGGCCACTTTCAGGAGGTTCTCTAAAGCACTACCTGGTCATATGGGCTGTCTCTGCAGCATTCTCCTGATATCAGGGGCTGCTTGAGTAATACATTTATGTTTTAAAATTCTTTGTCCCTCAACTGAATCAGGAGCTAGAGATGTATGCTTTACCAAGGCCTCTCTTAGCCTTTCCAGGAAGGCAATGGGATTCTCATCCAATCCATGATCTATCATGGATAGCTTGGAGTAATTGATAGGCATAGTCCTGTTCTCCCTAAGCCCTCTAGTACACCTCCAGCTACCTCCCTGCCTGAAAGTGCTTTTTCTGCCATTCTCCTATTTCATCACTGGGGTCCCATTTAGGGTCCTCCAACGGTACTGCTATTCTTCCAGCTGGATAAAGCTCACCCCCTTCCCTGACACTAAATGAGATCCAAAGCTCATCTCCAAAATTCTCTGCCACTTGTACAGCAGCCTCCTTTACAGCAGTAGTGAGGGTCTGATTCAAAAGTGACATAACATCCTTCCAGGAGAGTTCAAATACTTGGATTAAATTCTGAAAAGCCTCTATATACTTATCAGGGTCATCTAAAAACTTGCCAAGCTCTCCCTTAATTTGCCTTAAGTCCTGTAGAGAAAAGGGGACCTGGACTCTAATGACTTGACCAGGCACCTGTTGTAGGGGCAGGAATGAGACTGGAACCTGCCTTAAATGATGATTTCTAGGATGGGGCAAGCTTGAGAGAGAACCTGTATAGGGAGGAGTGAAGGGAGTTGATTCCCCCCTGGAAGTACTTCTGAGATTTGCTTCCCAAGTTCCCCAGGATTGAACCTTGCAATCTCTCCTAAGATAGCCACTAGGAAGACTGAATCAATCTAACAGTGTTGGCAAAGGTCAACTACCCTGCAAGAGAAAGACAGCCTGCACATCTGGGACCTTAGACCATTTGCCCTCATATTTACACAAAAGGTCCAGCTGCAGGATGGTATTGAAATTAATGCTTTCTTCCTGAGGCCATGCTTCTCCTTCCTGCAGAAGATAATTCAGCCACATCTGACAAGACATTATTTTAAAAACTAATTACAGACCTAGACCAACAGCACTAAAGAACATAGACAAGTTAGCAAATCAAATCCGGTGTATTTTATTACATGACCAAGTGGTATTTACCTAAAGAATGCAAGGTTGGTTTAAGATTTGAAACTAATTCAATATAATTTACTATATTAAAGAGCAAAATCACATAATCATTACTTTAAAGGAACAAATTCTCATCAAAGAAACAACTACCCTAACATTACACTTACTTGGAAAATATGAAAAGCTTTCAACTTGAAAATCAGACACAAGACAAGTATGTTTATATTCATAACTTCTAAGCAACTGTATTGAAATCCCTAGTCAGTAAAAGAAGGAAAGGAGCAAATTACAAGAAGCCTAAACATTAAAAAAGGAAAAAGTAAAACTGTCTTTATTCATAAACGCCATTTTTCATGTGGAAAATCCAATGGAATCCTCAAACAACTAGTAGAACTAGCAAATAAATTTAGCAAGGTCTTAGAATGCAAGGTCAACATACAAAAAAGCAATTTTATTTCTGCATATTAGCAACAAACAATTGGAAAATGAAATTTTAAAGGCACTGCCATTTAAAATAGCATCAGAAAATATAAAATTGTAATACATTTAATAAAAGGAAAGCAATATCTCTACACTAAAAACTACCAAAGACCTTTAAAAGAAAAATTTCCCAAATGAAAAGATATAGCACATCTATAGATTGCAAGATGCTATTGATATTATTTTGTTAAGATGCTAAACTAGGACAAGGGTCAAAAAAACTATTCCTATAAAGATTCAGATTGTATGTATTTCAAGATTTGTGTACCATACAATCTCTGTCATAACTACTCAACACTTCAGTAATAAGGCCAGTCAACAACAGTGTAAAAATTGATGAGCATGACTGTGTTTTAATAAAATTTTATTTTAAAAAAAGATCGCAGGTGGCATTTAGCCTGGAGGCCATAGTTTGCCAAATTATGATTTAGGATATTAATTTGGCTTATATAAAATACTATTATATTAGTGCTAGTATTAATAACACAAATATACTAATGTTAATTTAGAATATGTAAGAAACGCCTATAAATCAGTTTTAAAATACAAATAATGCTTTAATAAATGGATACAGACTTAGGTAGATACTTTGCTAAAGAAGCTATACAAATGGCCAACACATACATACACAAAGGAAATAAATGGCCAACACATGAAAAGTTTTTCAACACTTTGTTCTAACACAAATCAATTATTTAAGTTCTACTTTCTTGAGAATAAATAGTGTAGGCTTTTGATTAGTTTAACCTACCTAGAAAGGCTTCTGATTTTGATTAAGAGATGTAGTCTTCCTTCTCACTGCAAAGCTATTTACACTAATAATGGGTGGGAAATGATGGGATGCCCCCAAGCTGGCGAAGGTGGACTCCCCAACACTGTTGCAGCAGAGTCAGAATTCAAGGTACTACAGATGCTTTTCCTTAAAATCTAGTCATCAGTTTTGTTGACTCTATCTGTGACTTTTAAAAAATACATTTCTGAACTAAAAAATGGCACTACTGTTCTATCTAGCAATCTCACTACTGGGTATCTATCCAAAGGAAAATAAATCATTTTATCAAAAACACACCTGTAACGGGGTAGAGCAAGATGGCAGAATAGAAGCTTACGTAGTTAGTTCCCTGCTGGAACATCAAAGTTTAACAATTATCTGCACACAGAAAATTGCTGTCACAAGAACCAAAAATCAGGTGAGCAATCATAATATGTGGTTTTAATTATGTATCACAGAAAGAGACATTGAAGAGGGCAGGAGAGACAGTCTTCAATCACTGATACCACCCCTCCTTGATCCCCAGCAGCAGCTGTGTAGCTTAGAGAGAGAAACTGCAATTTGGGGAGGAAGAGCTGAGTGACTGAGGGACTTTACACTGGATTCAGTGCTGCCTGGCCACAGTGGAAAATACAGCTGTGCTGGTCTCAGCCAGCACCTTTACATGGAGGGAGCATTTGGACCAGCCCCAGCCAGAGGGAAATTGCCCATCCCAGCAGTTGGAACTTGAGTTTCTCAGCAAGCCTTGCCACCGTAGGCTGAAGTGCTCTGAGGTCCTAGGTAAAGTTGAAAGGCAATCTAGTATATAATGACTGTAATTTCTAGGCAACTTCTAGTACTAGGCTGTGCTTAGAGCCAGTGGACTAGCACATGACCTAGGGAAACACCAGCTGGTGTGGCTAAGGCAGTGCTTGCACAATCCTTCCCTCAACCCCAAGCAATGCAGCTTGCAGTAACAAAAGTGACACCTTCCTTCAGCTTAAGGAGAGGAGAGTAAAGAGTAACAAAGTCTTGTAGCTTAGGAACTAGCTCAGACATGGTAGGGCAGGGCAGCAAACAGAGTCATGAGGCCCTAGCTCTTGAACGGCTTTCCTAGACACACCTTGGGCTAAAAGGGAACTGCTTCCTTGAAGGGAAAGACTCATTCCTGGCAGAATACACCACCTGTGATGAACGGTATGGGTCTGTGCCCCACTCAAATGTCATGTTGAATTGTAATTCCCAATGTTGGGGGAGGGACCTAGTGGGAGGTGATTGGATCATGGGGGCATCTTTCTTCCTTGCTGTTCTTGTGATAGTGAGTTCTCATGAGATATAGTTGTTTAAAAGTATATAGCACTTCTCCCTCACTCTCTCTCTCCGGCTCTGCCGTGGTGAGATGTGCTTGCCTTCTGCCATGACTATAAGTTTCCTGAGGCCTCCCAGCCATATCCCCTGTTCAGCCTGTGGAACTCTTGAGTCAACTAAACATCTTTTCTTCATAAATTACCCAGCCTCCAGTAGTTCTCTATAATGGTGTGAGAATGGACAAATACACCTGCTGACTCAAGCTCACTTGGGCCCTGAATAATCAGCAGAAATACCCAGAAAGTGTGTCATGGGTCTTGGGCTCTGAGGCATGCTGGCTTCAGCTATCATGGCTATGATCAAAGACTCCTATGTGAGAAAAGCATAGGTAAAAATAAAGGGAACCTCATCTTGCTTCTTTATTACCAACTTGGCCACAGTAGGGCAAAGCAACAAGAGGCTCTTGGGGTCCCTAAGTCCAGGCCTAAGTTTTTGGACACCTTCCTTTGGCTGGAAGGGAGCCCACTGCCATGAAGGGTAAGTTCCAGGCCTACCAGCATTCACCACAAGCTTATAAAAGGGTTCTTGGGCTTTAAGCGAAACTCACTGATGGCCTGGAGGAAACTCACTGAAGTCGTGGTGGTGACCACAGGGAGAGGGAGGCTCCTTCACCTGTGTAAAGGGGAGACATGAGTGGGAAGGACTTTGTATTGTGATGTGGGTGTCAGCTTAGATGCAGGAGAATATAACATTAGGTAAACTTCTAAGGTGTTTGACTTCAATTCCTGGCTCCCAGACAGCATCTCTGGACATGCCTGGTGCTTGGAGGAACTTGCTGCCCTGAAGGGAAGGCTCTTGGACAAGCCCCAGTGTTGTGCTGACTTTAGGTCTCACCCAGCACAGTCCCAGCGGTGCTGGGCACAGAGGTACTTGCATCACCACATCCCTAGCCCCAAGTAGCTCAGCACAGAGAGAAAGGGAGAGAGAGAATGAGAAAGAGAGAGCATCCATGGGAAAACAACAAGATTCTCTGTCTGGTAATCAAGATAATTCTTCCAGATCTTATTCAAAACCACCTAGATGGTGCTTCCATGATTCTGCAAAAACTACAGCAGCATTAGGCTCAGCGTCTAAGTTTCTCTGAGTACCTGGAAAGTCTTTCTAAAGACAGCTATAAACAAGCACAGACTGTGAAAACTACAATTAAAATACCTAACTCTTTAATGCTCAGACACTGATGAACATCTACAAGCATTGACACTATCCATGAAAATATGATGTCACCAAATGAACTATATAACGCACCAGGCACCAATCCTAGAGGGTCAGGTATATATGACTTTTCAGACAGAGAATTCAAAATAGCTATTTTGATAAAACTGAATAAATAATAGCTATTTTGAGGCAACTCAAGAAAATTCAATATAACACAGAGAAGAAATTCAGAATTCTATCAGATACATTTAACAAAGAGATTAAAATAATTAAGAATGAAACAGAAATTTCCAGAGTTGAAAAATGGAACTGATATGCTGATGAACGCATCAACCTTTTAATAGCAGAATTGATTAAGCAAAAGAAAGGAGTAGCGAGTTTGAAGATAGGTTATTAAAAGTACACAGTCAGAGAATAAAAAGAAAAAATATAAAAAATAAAGCACACCTACAGGATCTAGAAAATAACATCAATAAAAGCAAATCTAAGAGTTATTGACCATAAAGAAGAGGTAGAGAAAGTGATAGAGGTAGAACATTTATTCAAAGGAATAGTATTGGAGAACTTCCCAAACGTTGAGAAAGATATTAACATTCAAGTAAAAGAAGGTTATAGGACACCAAGCAGATTTAACCCAAAGAAAACTACCTCAAAGCATTTAATAATCAAACTCCCAAAAGTCAAGGATAAAGCAAGAATCCTAAAAGCGTCAAGGGAGAAAAAACAACAACAAAGAAATGATAACATACAATGGAGCTCCAATATATCTGGCAGCAGACTTTTCAGTGGAAACCTTATGGGCCAGGAGAGAATGGCATGGCATCTTTACAGTGCTGAAGGGAAAAACTTTTACCATAGAATAGTATATCTTGTGAAAATATTCTTCAAGTGTGAAGGACAAATACAGACTGTCCCAGGCAAACAAAAGCTAAAGTATTTCAGCAACACCAGATCTGTCCTATAAGAAATGCTAAAGGGAGTTTGCCAGTCTGAAAGAAGACTGTTAATGAGCAAGAGGAAATGATCAAAAGGTACAAAACTCTCTGGCAGGAGTGAGCACACAGAAAACAGGACATTATAACATCGTAAGGGTGCTGTGCAAACTACTCTTAAGTAGAAAGACTAAATGATAAATAAATCAAGAATAATCACTACAATGACTTTTCAAAATGTAGACAGTACAATCAGACATAAAGAGAAACAACAAAAAGTTTAAAAATGGTGGAGAAAAAGTGTAGAGCTTTTCTAGTTTTCTTTCTGCATATTTGTTTGTATATGCAATCAGTGTTGTCATCAGTTTAAAATAATAAGTTATAAAATAGTATTTGCAAGTCTTATGGTAACCTCAAATCTAAAAACACACAATGGATACACAAAAAATATAAAGCAAGAAATTAAAGTATACTACCAGAGAAAATCACCTTCACTGAAAAAGACCAGAAGGAAGGAAAGAAGGAAGATAAGACCACACACAAACACACACACACACACACACACACACACACACACACAGAGAAAAGAAAACAAATTTTAAAACAGTAGGAATAAGTCCCTAGTAGTAAATAATAATATTGAATGTAAATACGCTAAACTCTCCAGTCAAAAGACATAGGGTGACTGAATTGATTTTAAAAAATAATAAGATCCATTATCTCTTGCCAATAAGAAATATATTTCACCTATAAGGACTCACATAGACTGGAAAAAAAGAGATTAAAAAAGATATTCCATTCCAATGAAAACAAAAAAACAGAAAGAGTAGCTATACTTATTTCAGACAAAACAGATTTCAAAATAAAAACTGTAAGAGACAAGAAGGTCACTTTATAATCATAAAGGAGTCAATTCAGTAAGTGGATATAATGATTGTAAATATATATGCACCCAATACTAAAGCACATGATATATGAAGCAGATATTATTAGAGCTAAAGAGAGACATAAATCCCAGTACAATAGTAGCTGGAGACTTCAACACCTCACTTTCAGCTTTAGACAGATCTCCCTAAAGAAACATCAGAAATGCATTGAAACACTGCATAAATAGAAACAAAGTTTAATTACATTAAGAAATTTTAAGATTTGACAAATTCAATCATTTCCCCTCCAGAAATGCCACAAATGTTTAACAAAATATTTGATACCTTCCTAGGGTGTATATGAAGAACTGATCTTTGGAATTTCATAGTTCAGAGCAGCAGAACCTGAAAAATCAGGTAAATCTGAATTCAAATCCCCTATCTGTATGAGCATGGAAGAGCTACAGTGAATCCTTTGTTTTCTCATCTGGGAAGTGGGCATAGTAATACCTACTTCACATATTTTTAGGGAAATAAATGAGATTGTGCACATAAAGCACCACACAGTACCCAGACACAGTAGGCAGCTAGATATTAGTTGCTTTTCCCATTTCCTTCACAGATTAAAAACTCAGCTGTAAAGAACTAAGTAAGGGGTTGCCAAGCATACCATGCATCCAGCGTCAGAAGTACACATGGTCCTTATCCTTCTGACCTGTAGGTATAGAAAGGTACTGATCTCCTAGTAGTGATTGCGCACAGAGCACAGAGCATGCTCACTGCCCTCAGAACAGAGACTCTGACTGCACAAACATCAACCAGCAAAGGCTCTGCTGAAGACACTGTGCCTTCCTAGATGTAAAGATATCGTAGAACTTCCCCTTTCAAAAATTATTTTCCAACTTATCTGCCCACATTCATGGGAGTGTTTAGTCTCACTTTTGTTATGAACTTGGGTAAATAATTGATGGGGATAGTGAGTGTTTGCTACCTCTCACATTCCTCAAAGCAGATTTCATAATGCATGCCTGGGTCCTGAAAGACCCAGATAGAAGCAAACACCAATTTCTTGTCCTGCTCTCTATACTCTCATGTATATCTGCACAAAATTTCTCTAATTCAAGAGCTGAGAAATAGGCCATATGTTGAATTACAGCAATGCAAAATGCCTATTACACATTAATGTAGTGGTGCCTACCCCAAATGACCCTTTGATGTTGCTGACATGTCCACAATGATTACATTCCTTCCTCCTCCATGTCAGAAGTTATGGCTGTAATTTCCTGCTTTTAGAAAATTATAAATTTTCTTATCTCTTACCCTGGCAAGATAGTATCTTTTTATATCCTCCCCAAGTCTTGCCTTTTTTTCTCAACAGTCCAGTATTAATATAAGGATTACCAAGGCATGTGCACATACTCTCATGCTGGGGTAAAGGCCCTTTAGAATCTCTCCATATTAATCTTATCTGCTAAAAGAAATCCACACCATTTAATTTACCAGAATCAATTTAAATATTCTAATGGCTGCATGAAGAATCAGTTGTACCGATGTGTAAAAATGTGTTTTAAATTTTTGGAATAGCTAAAGCAATTTGTTTTTCATAGAAGCCAGGTTCCAAAATTGAGGACTCATCAGGGAATTGTTAATGTATAAATATCAGTAACCTGATAAAAATTCATTTTAAACAAAGGTCTGCTTCTAAGGGCTTAGATTAGGAGATGAAAAATGAATCATAAGAAAAAAATATTAATTGGAAAATAACATCAAATTTTATGAAATCTGAAAGCTTTATACAATTGTATAGCAAATTGCCCAAAAACAGAGCTTCGGTTTCTTCACTAACTAGCTAGGTGACCTAGCACATTGCTTTATCTCTCCAAGTCCTAGTTACCCTGACAACAAAAGAGAAATTATGACATTATTTATTTCATACAGTTACCATGAGGGTTAAATGAACTAATGTGTGTTGAACTGCTTAAGTGACAAGGGCATATGCACTCTTGCATGAGTTTTCCCATGTTTCCCCTTCCCAGTCCTTTACATGGAATGGGGTTTGTCTTTTTTCTTTTCTTTCTTTCACTTTGCTTTTTTTTTTCATGGCATTTCTTTCATTTGCCCTATAAAGAATTCTAGCGTTGCTTGCTCCATTCTCAGGCTTTGTGATATAGATTCAGAATAGTGGTGGACGCTATGGGGTGGAGAATAACAATGGCAGAGAGAAATAAGAAGACAAACCCTGTGAAATCCGCAGAGAGAGTGAGAAGCAGTTGTCTGAGAGACGTCAGAGCAATGACATATTGCATATTTTAGGAGAAGGAAAGGCTTTTGAGATGTGTTGAGATCTATGTTGCTGTGGGTTAACAACTGAAAACCCTTTAATGATCAAGAAATGGAAATAAATACTGGCATTTCCTTTTAATTACTTTCAGTTGATGGGCAGTGCTTCTTTGAATGTGATTCTGCACAGATACTGAGTCACATGGAACTTTAGCTTAAGTTACTACCCCAGTGACAACAGTGATGATGATGATAATGATGATCATCATCATGATGATATATGATCTTCCTGTACGTGAGTGGGAGAGCTGTCGTCACTAATTTTCCATGGAAACAGGATACTGTTTTTCATCAAAGTGCACTCAAAGGAGATAGCATTAAAAAAGAATATTCTGCATTCTAAATGGCAAATTGAGGACTTTGAGGAATTATAAGCAAAACTGTAAAGTTTGTAACTTCAAGCAATATTTGCCACAGTAGCTTCTAAAAGTCCCCAAACTGTATAACAAAAACCAGGCAGAAACTCCTCAAACATTTTGACATAAAAGAAAACACACTCAGAAATAGAGAATAGGGAAGCCAAAATCAGATTAGGAACAGTTTGTAGTCATTAATATTTAACAAGAAAAAAATGTTTGGTTTTCCATTTCCACCTCTGTAAAATAAAGAAAGGAATTAAGGATCATACAGTTTCAAGAAACACTAACATCTCAGAGAGCTGCCTTCGAGATAGAAATGGTGAAGTAAAAAACAGAGCTGAGCTGTTAGAGCGCTGAAGGCTTTACCTGAACTCCAATTAAGGATACATAGTCTCAAAACCTTTACTGAGTATAAAATCACATATGGATTTTTTTAAAAAGAATTCTTTAGTTGAAAATTGTTTGATATTAAATTAGGAAGTCTACTTCTTGCTCATTCCTAAGTGGCGAGATGTAATACATTTTAAATATTGCTCAAACAATATTTTCCATTTAAAATCTGTACGATTGTGTTCAATCAGAATTCATTTTTAATGTTTTCATCAGGTAATTTTTCTAAAGAATAGCATTTTATTAGAAGGGCCATTTTTAATAAATAAAGTATTCAACTCTAGAATTTAAAAATGAAAAAGCAAAACAAACTCAATGAAATCAATAGATTTAAAAAATGAATTAATGTGACAAAGGCAAAATCTTAAGCACAATGCCCAACACAGAATAAGCAATAATATACTTTAGCTAAATAAAAATAAGAGATTTATCAATAATTTAGAAAGCAGAAAAATATCATAATGAATAAACCAAGAACTGAATAACTGGAGTATGAGTTGGAGAGAGGTGAAGTAGGAGACAGTAAAACAGACCAAACAAGCCCACCATCTGTGGGTGGTACACACCTTCAATTCCAGCACTTTGAGAGGCAATGATAGAAAGATTGCTGACTCCAGGTGCCCAGAAGTTTGCATGCCACTGTACTCCAGCCTAAGTGAAAGAGTGAGACTTTGTCTCTGGAAAGAAAAAACAAACAAAAAAGTCCAAATATTATCAAATCTGACTAAGGAAGAATCAAATCACAACCCAAACAAATATACTAGAAAAGAAGGAATAGACAAGTGATATAAAAGATACGTCAAAAAAAGCAAGACAGAGATAGTGGCACTTGTCTACACTCCCAGTTACCGAGCAGAGTAGGTGAGAGGATTGCTTGAGGCCAGGAGTTTGTGTTCAGCCTGGGCAATGTAGCAAGACTATGCCCCTTGAAAAAAGAAACATAAAAAATATATTGTGTACATTTTTTCAAGTGAGGCTAGATTTTACTCTAATGAGCAAATTTGTCCAATTTCTATCCCACTAGATTGATTGTTTTCTTTTTTCATATATTAAATTATTTTCTATCATAGGGATAGTTTTCAGGTGATTCATTCTGTTTAGAATATATATCAAACTTTTTCTAAAAAAAAAAAAAAGATTCTGGTCCCACACTGGTTTACTTGTATGTTCTTTCAAGCTTTCAGGAGAAAAATGATTTCCATACTGTATAAATTACTCAGAGGATATTTAAAATAATGTCATGCCAACACAACCAGCAGCTAGAAGAAAAACTGTCTCAGTAGTTAAGAAGTATTTGGGCACATCATTTTATTTATTTCCTTGAACTCCTTGTGTTTACAATTTTAAAAATCAAATGCATCCACTAGCATTTTCTCAGTTCTGCCATTAAGAAAATTACCCATTTTAACGAAATAGAAGTTAAGGTTCACCCTGGCCTTACTCATGCCAGAGCTCAATGGTATCACCTCCATAAAACAATGAATTGCTGCTGAGGCTGCCTGACTTTATGACTTGGTGGTTCTGACACAGCACAGGTCATAATCGGGAACTCTGGGTCTATGATCACTGGTCCCAAAGTCAGGCACTCCTTATTCACATCTAGGATGGTCAAATAGCGCTCCTATTTGAACTGTTCAGTAAGTGTAACTCTCTGATGCAAACGACATGGGTTGCTGTAGAACTATAGATGTCTTCATCATTATTCTCCTATTTGGCGTTTTCTATAAACTCCATACAATGTCTTTGTCCCACCACAGATACCTCTAATGCTAGATTGTATCATCCAAGTAGTAGTGTTACTGGTGTTGCAGCCTGGACCTGCCACAGACTTCTTTTCTGCTGTAGACACCACTAAAGCTGGAAGCCTTCCTTTTAACTTACTACATGACATAAAGCTGTATTTCCAAGTATGGAATAATAAGAGCCTCTCCAAAAATGAAAAGAATAAAACAAAAACTCCGCCAGTCCATTTTAGTGGTGAAAAGTACAAAATGCAATAATTTGTCTTTTATTCTGGAAGCATATTTCTTGCTATGCCCCAGACCACTGGACTCCTAACAATTTCAGTGATATATTGAACCCCTAAATATTTATTGGGTTTCTTCCCCACTCTATGGAAAGTATGTACATATAATTTAGAAAAGGAATAAAAATAAAGAGTTATATGATCACTTTTCTTCTATGTCCACAGGATATTCCAGAATTAATACATGAATAAATGAATGAAGGAATGATTGCGTCTTATTTATCTGTGTCTGAAGAAAGCTTAACTGATCAACTATCCTACACTGCTTCATAAAAATAAATTAAAAAAAAAAACAATCAAGGCTAATTTAGTAAATCCAAATGTATGAGGTGCTAGAAAATTTTGCTGTTTAATTTTTCAATACCCACCACTCTTCTAAACCTCAAGTATGTAATTAGAAAACCAACTCCTGGTTAATTTGGATATGCCAAATCAACTTACGGAGAGAAATCACTGTGCAATTATATTGAAATACAGATTAAAACATTCAGAATACATCCATCTTTCTGTTTATTGTTTTCAACATCTTTTACAGCAGGTTCTGCTAATAGTCCTTGCTTTTCACCTTGCTATCTTTTACCTTTATATTGAAAGTACGTTCTTTTTGTGAAAATTATTTGATGTTCAGAAGACTCAAAACACCTTGTGATATGACTTTGAAACCCTCTTGAGGTCCTTTATGCCACTTTAAGGCAATTCTTCCTATCAATAGGCATTTGAAATCTCTCCCATGCAAATTATCATTTTCCTTAGTTCACAAATCCAACCTGCAAGTTAAAAATGGGTTGCACCTGTGAAAAATTCCAAGTAAAATCCCCTGATAGAAAGCAATGTGATCAAATAGACTCAAGATTCTAGTAATTTTTGATGCCTTCATAGACCATGACCTTGAGCAGCATAGTTAACTCTTTGGCTACTTTATTGTACAAAAAGGAGAAACAATTACTTGAGTCTATCAATTTAGCATGAGAAATAAGATTGTCAGTAGCAATGATTGTCAAAATCAAATGCATACCTCAAAAGATGGCCTAAAATTCACAATTTCTAGTGTTCTTTTTGTCAATCCAAGCATGATTCTTTGGCCTTACGTGTCCCAGAGAATCATAGTGTCATTTATTTGCTCATGTAACTACTAAGGGCTTTAGTGGCATGTAGCACCAAGCTAATTACCAACAATTTTCATGGATTTGTTTTTTCCCCTCAGAAATCTAGCCTGGGTATGATGAGGAAGGAGAAGACCTTTAAGTTGAGCAAAAACATCACTAAGCCACTTCTCAACGGTGTGTCCCTACTACTCTCTCCCTTACCAAGTTTCACCAATTAAGGCTAATTTGAGTGAAAATTTCCTGTTTGAAGGTATTAAGTATAGGGCCTATTCACTCACCAATGTTAAAAAAGCACTAAGTTAATTCAGGTTCAATACTAGGGAATTTTTATTGAAGTGAAAAGAAGTAGGAAAATTCATCATGGAGAATAGATTGCTTCGAAAGGGAGTAGACCAGAATGGTGTGGAGGGATTTGAGCACCTGGAGGACACTGAGTGCCCAGAGGATGTGGTGGGGTATGGAAATTGAAGGAAAAAAAGAGAGGGCTGGCTTGCCAATTAAGTGCCTCCATATTCATTTTTAGGCAATCTCACTGGGGGTTTATCTTGCTAACCTTAGAGTAGGTAGGTAGACAAATATGAGCAGAAAAGGTAGCCTCAGAGGAAGTAAGTCCTGGAAACCTTGCCCCACTAGGCAATCAGAAGAAACAATGTCCACATCTGGACTTGTGGCTAAGCTTATCCAGCCCCAGCAGGAAATGACTTCAGTAGGGACTTTTCCCAGCCACAAGCACGTGCACTTTGATTTGGCTCATGCTAAAAGTAATCTTTTGCTCATTTTAGTAGTAAAAAACACACCCCTGGGTGGAGATTTAAAACGCTAAGAGACAACTGATGTATGTACTGGCATGTACCACCACAGCATATGCACGTCTCGGGGACCACCCAAAACATGCTTGCTAGTAACATCCCTTCATGCCTCTTTCATGAATAATCGTGTAAAACTCCCATAAAGGAGCTTCCCCAGTGCTAACTGAGGCTGTCTCATTCTCAAGAAGCCCACTCTGACCCGGCTTTCAGGGGGTACTGTCATTTTAAATAAACTTTGCTACTGCTTAACTATCACTGCATGTCTCTTGGTTGAATTCTTTCCTCTGAGAAGACAAGAACCTAGGACCCCATACTTCCCAGTAACAATTTCTGTTTGGAGTAATTCAAATGTGCTTAAAAAACTGCAATATTCTGCTTGCCATAATTGATTTTATCCTCTCCCCCACCCTGCCCCGCCCCCACGTACAGTCTAATTCCAATCCTGTATTATTCCTTCAGTTCCTGCCTACTCAGCAATAAAAATGAGAAAGGAGAAAATTGAAAAAAGAAAGACAAAAGCTAATGCCAGTTGCCAGCTGACAAAGAAAAAAGTCAGATTCCTGCCTTTGAGACACGCTATTTCTTGCTCTGTTCCATGAAGAATTCTCCTACTCAAGTCAGCAGCTTAAAACTATTCTCCACAAATGAGTTGGATCTCCAGGATTTACACAATTCAGAATAAAGTCATTTATCCTTTTTCAAGTATGGAGAGCTCATTATAAAGTCAAATCAATCTTATACAGAAAAACAGAATGGCCACTGACAGAGGATGATACAAGATGAGTGAGGTTGCAAGGTCAGTGTCCCTGTCTGTCACTTAGTGTCCAGGCAGCAGACAGAAACCACATAGTAATCTGAGCAAGAAAAGTTTAACATAGAATTATTAGCATGGAATTGGAATAATGGAAAATTGGCTAGTGACGGTTAAAGAGGATTCTTAAGAACACAGAGCAACAGATATAAGGGGAAACCAATATCCTTAAGTCTAGGGAACTCATGGAAGGGCCCCTCCAAGCCTGAAATGCATACCTCTCTGAATATTGGGAAGTCCCTAAGGAACTTACCAGTGGTTCTTGCTGAAAATATGCCCTGGTCTAGGATGCCACGAGGATCTTTTGGCCACTGAATACTTCTGGAATCATGCCCTGTAGGAGCCCAGTGCAAGAAAAATCCCTAACTCTGATAACTCTGCAGGATTCCAGATCTGGAGAAAGCTGTGATACTGCAAAAGTTGTATACCCTGAAGGATCCCAGGGATAGAGAAAACCACTCTGCTATGACAGCTGATCTCTGGAGAAAATATCTACAGGAGACCAGCACTAATGAAACTGCACAGAGGTTAAGGCTGGCAGCTGAATATATGAAGGTCAGGGAGTGAAAAGCCCAGTAACTAGCAAGGCATCATTGGGAGGTCTTGTGTGCATGGTGTTCATGTAATGTGGTCACCAGGCTAGAGTCAAGCTGGGACTTTTCAAAATGACTGTGCAGTGTGGCACACAGTGAGAGTATAGCATCACTGAATGCACCTGCATCCCAGTACACACACACATACTGCTGATAAATCCATAGAAAATAATCATACCATTAGCAGCAGCAAAGGTGGAACTAGGAAGCCCTCTTTCTCCAGTCTCTTTCCAGCTCCCTCTACTGGCAAAGCTCGATATTGTGCTTTCTGCAAAGAAATGCTTCACTACAGTGGAGAAGGTAATGAAGGGTAAATGTGGAGCAGAAGCAGTAAATTGGCAACTGTCATATGGCTAGTAAAGTACCATAAATTTCGGCCAAGCACAATGGCTTACACCTGCACTTTGGGAGGCCAAGGTGGGCATATTATCTGAGGTCAGGAGTTCGAGACCAGCCTGGCCAACATGGTGAAACCCCATCTCTACTAAAAATACAAAAATTAGCCAGGCGTGGTGGCACACACCTGTAATCCCAGCTGCTAAGGAGGTTGAGGCAGGAGAATTGCTTGAGCCTGGGAGATGCAGGTTTCAGTGAGCCAAGATGATGTCACTGCACTCCAGCCTGGCTGACGGAGTGAGACTCCTCCTCCAAGAAAAAAAAAAAAAAAGAGAAGAAAAAAATTATAAATTTCAATCAATGCATAAATAATAAATAATTATTACAAAACCAATCACAGAGTCCTGAGCTGACTTGGAAATCCCAAATTAAAATATAATGTTGGGTAGGCAGTAACTAATATTAGCTTCAGTTTCATTACTTGCGAACTATGTGTTACTCACCTCAATTCACCAATTCAATTTAGCAAATAAAAATGGAAAACTTAAAACCTATCATCATTGGTCACCACCCCAAAAAGCTTTCTTTCTCACTTATTCAATCCTCATAGTCTAAAGACAGAAGCATTTGATTCTTCTCACTCTATAACCCTCTTACTCCTTGCATTCAAGGTATCACCATAATTACCCTAATTTCTGCTACCAATAATTTAAAAACTTAGAATCTAACAGCATGAATTTTATAATCTGGTGCATGTTTCTGTCTTTCCACTGTTACTACTCTAATACATCGTATAATATTGTCACAGTTTAATATACGTAAAACACTTTTTGTTACATCTGGTTTTGTTTTAAAAAATAACCATATTATGTTTGATCAAATTAAACTATCTTAGACTTGCATAAAATGTCTTGCATTCAGCTGCCTCAGACAACTTTTTTGAATCTGTTCTGTTAAACAGCCTTTTGGGTTTCTATGACCAAGTGGCATCTGTCTATAGGGCAGTGCTTTTTTACTCCTTCCAACATTGCCACCTTGTCTCATAAAGCAAGAAACTGATGCCCCTCTATCACCACCCAAGAAAAGAACAGTCTCTATCAACTGTCTCATTTATGTGTTTGGTGCAATTTTTTAAGAGGACCTGAAAACACTTGGTTCAGTATCTTCTAGTTGTTTCCTTGAGGAAAGTGTGCCCTCAGGATGCATATATTATCTGCTCCTCCAGTTAGTAAGCTTATAGAGGGATAAAATTTCTGTTCTGGTGGGTATAATATATCAAGCAGAAAAGCAGTAAAATGAAGTATATTTGGCTGTAGATGTAAATCATATTCTCCAACCCAGCTCTCATAAAATTGAAATTTGGTTTCCATCTGTTTTACTCACTTGTTTTATGATTCACATGATTCCACATTCTGCAGGAAAAGAATAGTGTAACTTAATTTTCTCCCTAAGCCCCAACTGTGTGCATGGCATGGTACTATGGTAACTTAGAGCTCACACTGGGTCATAAGTGAAAACACAGTTGCCTAAGTGGTTAAAGTGAATAGCTGAATTTTGTGTGCCATAAAGAATGACTTATGAAGTCCAGATTTCAGAAGACTTCATGTAACGCTATTGGCAGTAAACCAATGTTCCTTCTATTGGGGGCGGGGGATGGTCACTGGAGTCCCTCTGAGAATCTGATGAAAGCTAGAAAATTCTTTTCTGAAAAATTCATGTTATTACATTAACACATGTATTTGAACAATTCCAGGAGATTCACAAACTTCCTAAAGTCTAAAAACTGACCCTCAGCTATTCCGTGGATTCTGGGGTAAGGACTTCACTGTAACTCTTACTATGTTTATTCCTTTTTAATTTATACTTACATTCTTCCTCTTATTCTGATTTTATCTTCCTGCAGATCTCATTTTTTCCCTATAATGTCCACTGGTTTGGGTTAATTTATCTAAAATTTAAAATTATTTTTTAGTATGTTTCTTGCTTCTCAGGTCCATGTTCTAAGTTTATATGGTATTTATCTGTAGAAATAACTGATATCCATGTCATGACAGCATGATACAGCTATTACAATATACACAAAATATTACCTCTGAACATGGACTCCTGAAGGTAGCTTTTGATGTAGTTGAGCTGAATTGAATGTTGAAAGTGGAAATGACGCCTTTAAAGCACATACAAGTGCAATCAGATATAAATATAAGTAGGTTTAATAAATTTGGAGGACTTGGGCTTGCTCAGTATTATCACTATGCTTAGAATAGAACTGTTGAGTGTTTTAAGTTGAATTCACACATCAAATTCATTAATAGGGAGCAGTTGGCATAATTCTAATATTCATTGACTTTCAGATTATGCCAATTCTTGTATAGAATTAACATGCAAATTAAAATTATTCCTATTATGCAACATGAACATAATAGAATCTGTAGTCCTTTTCTTATAACAGCCTGTTAAATGTGAGTTTCATCCAAGGACCTAGGGGATAACAGATAACACCTTCCGAAGGAAGTGATAGACCACATGCAGACTTCATAAAGGAGACGTCTGGAAACAGTTGACAAGCCTCATCCCCCACCCATATTAATTGTATTTTTAAGTCAAATGTTGGAAGTTTAAATATTTTGGCTTTTTGGTTTTGTGGGTATTTTTTTCTTTTCTTTTCTTTTCTTTTTTTTCTTTTGGAGACAGAAGACCTTTGGAAAGATCCTTCTCTCGTAAGTAAGAATAACAGACGTGTTTCTTCTTTACCTCAAGTGTGAGTAGGAGAACAAATGTTAAGTCTTGCCCAAAAAGGCTGGCTGCCTTGGCTTTGAACGTCTGACAAGTGCATAGAGTGCTGCTGCCAGCTCACGGGATAGGCATCAAATAAGAATTTATTTCCCTTTTTTCAACTTCCTCTTTGCATGCAACTTGGTGCAGTAGAAATATAAGTGGAGAAAGAGAAAAGCTGATTGAGTTCGACTATGCAACCAGAGATTTTACACATGCACTAAGCCAAGGCTGGGAAGGGAGACGATTCACCCTTAAATGACAGATACAGTTGTGCGTATTATGCAGGACTTGACATCTTAGTCTCTGGGACAAGTTTGTTTCCATTTGCTGGAAGAGACCAGAATGCCCAGAACACATGCCTTAGATTTAATTCTGAGAAAAAGAGGAATGATGTCAGTGGGATCCAAAAGTAAAGTTGTGTATTGCTAAATTCTTCAGGAAGTTTTTCATATTAAATGTGAAGACCACAGGAAAGAAAATTTATTTTTGAAGACAGATGGAGATTAAATTAAGATATGAAACCAGTCTCATAGTACTCCAGAAACATAAGATAAGCAGGCTTCTGCCAGAGGGCACTAATAATGGAAAAACAGATTGGCAAGTCAGTTTACACAAACTGAGTATTGAGATGTAATTATCTAGTTCACACATGGTTTTAGGTCTATAAGCATTACATCACATGCACAAAGTTGAAAGAAAACTAACCAGATATTATGGTTGTCACGAAGGAAAGTCTGCCAAGGCACCAAACAAAGTTGGTTGAGACATAAAGCCAGGCCCCATGTTTAATGACATGAATATAGAAGAAAAAAGTATATGAAACTAATGTTCATGGGTGTATTTTACTGCAAGATGACCCTGAGTGAGATGAAGGAACACAAAAGGAAAAGGTGTTTCCGATTGGTTTCATTTGTATAATAAATGTCAAAGCTAGGGTTTTTTGTGTGAGAACCTCAGTAGTGTTTGGTGGAGTGCTGGTAAATGTTTAACAATCAGCTCCCTGGGAAAGAAAAAAAACAGCTTGAGTGTTGTGTTTGCTGATGTTGATTCTGTAAATACTCCTGTCATGGCTGGTTTCAGGCTACCAATGTGAAGTCCCTGAGTGCATACTTGAAAAGACCCGTGTAGGATCTCACCCTATGTTTCCACCTTACAAGCATAGGAGTAAATTAGCTCAAGGATGTAGATTGTAGTAAATAAAATAAAACCAGTAAGAAGTCATGACTTTTTATTGCCTTTGTTTTTAATATTTAATTGTAAGTTTATATAGCTTGATTTTAATGATGGCCATGGTTAGCAGCCAGTGTGAAATTTCTGAAATTTTTACAGCAAACTCTGGTGATTCAGTTTGGGCCAGCTCTAGCCTGCCCCTGAATTCAGAGGTATTGTTCCTCCTACTGACTCTGGAGAAAGCTAGTGCATGAAAAATAAATCCCAAAGTTTCAGCAAAAAATCCAAATGCTTGACAATATGCTCTGTGTGCTAAACCATAAAGAAACTGACACTCTTATCAATTGTCAGTGAGAATGCGAAATGCTGTGACTTTTATGTATGTTTAGCAATACATAATAATATACGCATTTGCCCTTTCTTCAACAATCACACTTCTAGGCATCTTCCCTGAAAAGACAACTCCACAAGTATGAAACATGTACAAAATTATTCACTGAGGTGTTAGATATAATAGCAAAATACTGGAAACAACTCAAATGTCAACCAGTAGAGTAGAGGTTAGTCTACGGGACAGCCACACAATGAAGTACTATACGGTCATGAAAAAAGTCTCTTTTTACTGATTGAACAGATCTCCAAGACTGATCGGTCATTTTTTTTAAGGTGCAGAATGATGTATTCGATATTCTAGCCTTTTTGTAAGGAAGGAAAGAAAATAAGAATATGAACTCATGCGTGTTTTTTAACAAGAAAGTCTGAAAGAATAAATTTAAAATTATCTTTAGGGGCCTTGGGTGAGGGGGATACGATGGAGGAAATCAGATTGGAAGTGGGACCTATCTGAGAAAACCTTTTAGAAACATTTTTCCTTTGAATCATGTAAATGTTTTATATATTCCAAATACCAAATTCAAAGAATTTCAAAAGGAAACCCTAAAACTGGAAACATATTAAAAGAAATGGACCTAGCAGATAATATTTTTGAACCCCATACTCGGGGGTTCAACAAATTGCAAAAATATCCTAACTTTCACTCAGTAGTTATATTGTTAAAAGTAATACTACAATTGTAGTTTTCACATGTTTAAAGGTATGTTTCTGCTATAGTTTGAATGTTTGCACTCTGTCCAAAATTCATGTTAAAATGTAATACAATTACAATAAGATTAAGAGGTGGGTTCTTTAGGAAATGATTACTCCATGAAGTCTCCATCTTCATAAATGGATTAGTGCCTTTATAAATGAGCTGAAGGGAGCTAACTATGCCCTTTTTTACTTCCACCCTTCCACCTTGTGAGAACACAGCCTTGGTCCCCTCCAGGGAGGACACAGCAACAAAGCACCATCTTGAAAGCAGAGGCCAGGTCCTCACTAGACACCAAATCTGCCAGTGCCCTTGATCTTAGGCTTCCCAGCCTCCAGAACTGTAAGAAATAAATTTCTCTTCTTTATAAATTACCCAGCCTAAGTCATTTTGCTATAGTAACCCAAATGGATTAAAATAGTGGCAAAGTAAGAAAAATAAGAAAACCACTGAATATCACGCTTGAGCTGGAAATGTCAATACTAATATAAAGTTTGGCTTTTAAAAATATATTTCCTAATTCAACATAAGAACTTGAGGGTAAGGAGTAGAATTAAATTTTTTCAGCATGTGATTGAGATACCAAATCCTTCTGAATTCAGCTATCCTGGCCTAAAGGTCATATTTGGAGCAATATCTGGGTATACGAGTGTGAACAAATGAGCCCTAAAACTGGAGGCACATCAAGGGTACCCCACCTACCTATGTAGGGCCCTTCCCAGAAAAGACATTCCAGAAATGGTCAACAAGCATCTGCCAGGCTGTGACACCCAAGCAATTCTCATCTGCTGGTTTCTTTCTCCAATTGTGTTTAGAAGGACTGAACTACATAAGCTTTCTATGTCTTAAACAAGTTTTGGGTGGAGAGGGATCTTAAAAATGCCAGACTTCTTCCTAATAAGGACAGATAGGTGTGCAGGCAATCCTTTTTAACAATAGGAAGGAAACGTGTGTTCTTCCTACCAGACCTCTCTCATCCCTGATGTTTGTTTACAATGTAAACCACAGCACATACAATAGCATTAAATCCTAATGTTTACTTGAGCATACATAAGCAACAACCACTTGGATTAATTTTTCTGTTATAAGTTGAATGTCTCTGTGTGTATGTGTGTGTGAATGTGCTACCAAACATGCACTGGCACACACTTGCACACACTTGTTTGCGATATTCTCTGATTAAGCAGTAATCAATGCACTATCAACAAGAGTCCTTTCAATCTTAATCTGGGAGAAACAGCAGATTCCAAGGAGCAAATTGATGTTCCCATAGCAATCTTAATTATTAGCTAAACTTTGAAAGAAAAAGCAAACATTGATATTCAGTAAAGTAGAATTTGGAGGGCTGAGTGGTGCAGTCAAATGAATTGTTTAATCTTCCACTGTAAGCATAATCCTCTTGTTTCTATCCTCTTACCTCATGTGTCAAAGAATAATGAATTCCCTAGAATAAATGAAGTTGCCCAAAATATAAATTTCTCATGAAAAAATTATTACTCTGTTTGGGGACTCTTCTGTAATTTTTAAGCTACACAAAATATTAATAGGATTTGGCTTTCCTTGACATAAATTTGAGCAGCTGACATCAAACTGACTGACAGTGGATAAAGTGCACACACAGCCAAGCAAAAATTCATGAATCTCCTGTTTAAATCTGCATCCCCACGTAAACCCTTGGTAATATATCTTTAGTCACAGAAATAAGATGCTCAGTCTGGTACCTTCCAGCAGGTAAGGGGTTGACTGTCGCACAGAATTTTTCCCTACTCATTTAGTTTGCAGCATTTGACAATGTTAGTGACAGGCATGTCGTAGGGTGTTAGCCACAACTGTGAGAACTGCCGCCACGTTCTTTGTTTCATTTTTCATCTGCTCCTTCAGGCTCCGGAGTCACCGGCTCAGCTGAGCCGGCCCCAGTCATGCATTTCAGAATAGGATCATCTACAATTCAAGGTGACAAAACTACTTCATCATCACCAGTCTCCCCAAAACTGTCTCTTTTGCCAAGCCTATCAATCTTCTTAAAATTTCTGACAAAGGGATCTATTTACAGTGTTTGTATATGGGCTTTGAAGGTGTCAGTATGTTTCTTTGTAGGTTTTATTGGATCAAGACTAATATTACAGAGAAATGCAGATGCATAGAAATCAAAAGTCCTATCCTGGCATGGTGGCTCATGCCTGTAATCCCACCACTGTGGGAGCCCAAGGCGGGCTGATCACTTGGGCCCAAGAGTTTGAGACCAGCCTGGGCAATGTAGTGAGACCCCATCTCTAAAAATAAATAATTAATTAATTAAAAAATGTTATAGTTGGAAGGTACTTTAGAGATGATATTGTCACTGTCACCATGCTGCATCTGCCCAAGAATGAATTCTGAAATGGAGAATTGTATGTTGACAGTGAGTGGGGTTATGAAGTTTTTTATTTAACTTTGTTTGAAAAAAGTTCAAACTTACAAGATAGGTGCAAGTACAACTATATATCTTTTGCTTAAACTCACCAATTGCTAATTTCTTGTTACATTTACTTTATTTCTCATAGATATAGAATAATAATAATTATTAAACTACTTGAGAGCAAACTGCAGGTACCATAATCCTTTACCCCTAACACTCCCTAAATATTTCAGCATGTGTCTGCTAAAAACAAAAGGATTACTCTATCTTACACAGCCATGTTAAAATGACGAAATTCAGAAATTTTAACATTGACATACTGCTATTATCAGTCACATTCAAATTTATCAAAACTGTCTGTATCAGTCAGGGTTCTCCAGAGAAACAAAACCAATGGAAAAAAATACACACATACACATACACATACGCACACACGTACACACACACACACTCACACACAGATTTATTTTGGGAATTAGCTCACATGATTACAGAGGCTGAGAAGTCCCACCATCTGCCATCTGCAAGCTGGAGAACCAGGAAAGCTGGTGGTGTAATTCAGTCCAAAGAGTACAAAGGATTGAGAGGAGTAGTGGAAATGGGGGAAGTGCTGATGAAAGTCTTAGTCCAAACAGGAAGGCCCAAAAACCAGGAGCACCAATGTCCAAAGGCAGGAGAAGACAGATGTTGTAGTTCAAACACAGAGAAAGAATTTGCTCTTACTCTGCCATTTTGTTCTATTCCCACCCTTAATGGATAGTATGATGCCTGCCCATATTGGTGAGGGCAATCTTCTTTACTGTCTACAATTCGAATGCCAATCTCATCTTGAAACACCCTCCCAGACACGCCCCAAAATGTTTTACTAGGTCTGTGGGCATCTCTTAGCCCACTCAAGTCAACAAATAAAAAGAACCATCACATGTCCTTTGTAGCATTTCTCCTTCAAGATCTCATCAAGGTTCACACATTGCATTTGGTCGGCATGTCTCTTTCTCTGCCTTTCTTTGTCTTTCATTACATAGACATGCTTGGAGACCAGAATGCTCCACAGTTTGGGTTTTTCTCATGTTTCCATGTCGTTAGGCTCGGTTCATGACCTTTTGATACATCCTTAGTGCTTCACATTAGGGGATGGCACTTGATGTCACTTCACCCCACAATTGATGGCATTAACTCTTGTTGAAATGTTGACCATCAGTTTGCTCCAGTGTAAAATTGTCATTTTTTCTTTGAAATTAGTAATTAATCTGTGGGGAGATACTTTGGGTGTGTGTAAATATTCTATTATCTATTAAACTTTTACTCAATAGTTTTGGCATCCTTTGATGAATCAATTATAACTACAGTGGTTGAAAGTGGTGTTTTCATTACTCCATTATTCTTTCTGCATTTACTGATTAGTGTTCTACTCTAGGCAAGTATTTTACCTGATCCCTCAGTTATATGCTTGTTTGTTTTTAAACTAATTTAAATGTTTTAACTTATTATCAATATAGACTATGTGCACCTATCAAGATTTATTTTGATGTTCTAACTATTCTGGATTTGGCCAGTTGCAACTTCTTCAAGCCAGCTTCTGTGTCCTTTTGAAATATCCATATCACTTTTTGATCACTTTCTTATTTTCTAAAACAAATAGATGTTCCAAGTTTATCTTTGCACTTTCCATGACCCAGCCCTAGAATAAGACATTTCTCCAAGAAGAATCCCTGGTTCCATGTAGAAATGGTATTTGAACAAGGTGTGAGTGTTTGTCTAAATCTTGATGGCACAACAAAAAGTGTTTGTTATACACTGAAGCATACTGCTCACATGAAAACAGTCTCCATGCATCCCGCTCCCCACTCAGGCATTTTTTGTACCTCTTCTACCCACACTGTACTTGCCAATCCCCTGCCTTTAAATTCATACAAAAGCAGAGATTTTGTGTATATGGCTGCAATAAACATGACAGTGCAGATATTTCAATGAAACATAGATTTCAGTTCCTCTGATGTATAACCAGAAGTGGGATAGCTGGATCATATGGTATTTCCTTTTTTAGTGTTTTCAGGAACCCCTATACTGCTTTCCATGCTGGCTTTACTAATTTACATTTCCACCAACAATGTACAAAATTCCCTTTTCTCTACATCCTTATCAAAATTTGGTATTGCTCAGCTTTTGATGATAACCCTTATCAGAGGTATGAGGCAATAACTCATTGTGGTTTTAACTTCCATTTCCCTAATGATTAATGAGGGTTTTTTCCCCCACAAACCTGTTGGGCATTTGTATGTGTTCTTCTGAGAAATGTCTTCTCAGGTCATTTGCCCATTTTTTAATTGGGTTATTTTGTTTTGTTTTCTATTGAGTTGCACGGATTCCTTACATATTTCAGATATTAATCCCTTATCAGATATGTGTTTTACAAATATTTTCTCCCAGCACCAAGATGGTTGAAAGGAGGCAACACCAGAATGCAGATCCCAGTGAATGAGATGCAGAGGGCTAGAGGACTTCATGATTCCAAGCGAGGTGCCAGGTTCCTTTCGATGGGACTGGTAGGACTCTGAAAATAGCCCAGGGAAGGAGCCAAGGCAGGGTGAGAGCCACCCAGGTAGGGCAAACCGAGACAGAGTGGGGCATGTCTCCACCTAGAACATGCAGCTGGCTTGGAAGGTCAGGGACTTCACCCCTTAGATGCTCCAATTCAGATCCTGTGCTTACCTCATCCCTCCTGCAACCCACAGTCCACGAGAGCCCCACCAGACTGAGAGGTACCTGGGTTGTCATTGCAAATCTGAGCAGTGGCTCCTGCCTGGGGCCGCAAATTGTGGGCAGGGACCTGGGCAGAAGTTTGGACCAACGCCAGTGGGACAGAACCCATCCCACAGAAACAGAAAGATTTGAAAGAAAGGATAAAAGGCATAAGGCCTGGCTGGCCCCACCCCCACAAAACTCAAACTGAAGCCCACACTAGAGAGCTTGGCAGCAAATACACCAGTTTGACCACAACCAGGAAGATCAAGCTCAGGGAAGGAGAGACGCCATTGGGTAGGGCTAATATCACCTGCAAACAGACTCCAGGGGAAGACCATCCACCCAGCAACCTGACTGAATCTGAGGCAGCCCAGCAGTGCCTCTGCAGGCCAGAAAAGATATAGCTCCAACCGCAACAGAAAGGACATCCACTCAGATTCCTCCCAAAATCACCAACTTCAAAGATCAAAGGAAGATAAATCCACAAACAAGGGAAAAAAACAGTGCAAAAAAGACGAAACCATCAAAGACCAGAACACCTCTTCCCCTCCCAGGGATCACAACTCCTCACCACCAAGAGAACAAACAAGACAGAAAAAGAGTTTGATGAATTGACAGAAGCAGGCTTCAGAAGGTGGATAATAACAAACTTCTCCAAGTTAAAAGACCATGTTCTAACCTGATGCAAAGAAACTAAGAACTTTGAAAAACGGCTAGAAGAAATGCTAACTAGAATAACCGGTTTTAGAGAAGAACATAAATGACTTGATGGAGCTGAAAAACACATCACAAGAACTTCGAGAGGCATACACAAGTTTCAACAGTCAAATCGATCAAGGAGAAGAAAGGATATCAGAGATAGAAGATCAAATCAATGAAATAAAATGAGAAGGCAAGATTAGAGAAAAAAGAGTGAAAAGAGATGAACAAAGCCTCCAAGAGCTATGGGATTATGTGAAAAGATATAACCTGCACTTGATCGGTGTACCTGAATGTGATGGGGAGAATGAATCCAAGTTGGAAAACTCTCTACAGGTTATTATCCAAGAGAACTCCCCCAACCTAACAAGGCAGGCCAACATTCAAATCCAGGAAATACAGAGAACACCACAAACATATTCCTCAGGAAGAGCAGCCCCAAGGCACATAATTGTCAAATTCACCAGGGTTGAAATGAAGGAAAAAATCCTAAGGTCAGCCAGAGAGAAAGGTCAAGTCACCCACAAAGGAAAGACCATCAGACACACAGTGGATCTCTCAGAAGAAACCCTACAAACTAGAAAGGAGTGGGGGCCAATATTCAACATCTTTAAAGAAAAGAAATTTAAACCCAGAATTTTATATCCAGCCAAACTAAGCTTCATAAGTGAAGGAGAAATAAAATCCTTTACAGACAAGCAATTGCTGAGAGATTTTGTCGCTACAAGACCTGCCTTACAAGAGCTCCTGAAGGAAGTATTAAACATGGAAAGAAACAACCAATACAAACCACTGCAAAACCATACCAAATAGTAAAGAACAATGACACAATGAAGAAACTGCATCAACTAATGGGCAAAACAACCAGCCAGTAACAAGATGGCAGGATCAAATTCAAACATAACAATATTAATGTTGAATGTAAATGGCCTCAATGCCCCAATCGAAAGACATAGACTGGGAAACTGGATAAAAAGTCAAAACCTATCAGTGTGCTGTATTCGGGAGACCCATCTCACCTGCAAAGACTCATATAGACACAAAATAAAGGGATGGAAGATTTACCAAGCAAATGGAGAGTAAAGAAAAAGCAGGAGTAGCAATCCTAGTCTCTGATAAAACAGATTTTAAACCAACACAGATCAAAAGGGACAAAGAAGGGCATTATATAATGGTAAAAGGATCAATGCAACAAGAAGAGCTAACTATCCTAAATATATATGCAGCCAATGCAGGAGCACCCAGATACATAAAGCAAGTTCTTAATGACCTACAAAGAGACTTAGACTCCTGCACAATAATAGTGAGATGTTTTAACACTCCACTGACAATACTGGACAGATCAATGAGACAGAAAGTCAACAAGGATATTCAGGACTTGAACACAGATCTTGACCAAATGGACCTAATAGACGTTTACAAAACACTCCACCCCAAATCCACAGACTGCACATTCTTCAAAGGACCACATCACACTTACTCTAAAGTTGACACATAATTGGAAGTAAATCACTCCTCAGCAAATGCAAAAGAACAGAAATCATAACAAACAGTCTCTCAGACCACAGAGCAATCCAATTAAAACTCAGGATTAAGAAAAGCACTCAAAACTGCATAATCACATGGAAACTGAACAATTTACTCCAGAATGAGGAATGAATAAACGATGATGAAGTCAGAAATAAAACTGTTCTTCAAAACCAATGCGAATGACGACACAATGTAACAGAATCAATGGGACACATTTAAAGCAGTGCCTAGAGGGAAATTTATAGCAATAAATGCCCACATGAGAAACAAGGAAAGATCTAAAATCGACACTGTATCGTCAAAGTTGAAAGAGCTCAAAGAGCAAGGTAAAAAAAAAAAAAAAAAAAAAAAAAAAAAAAAGAAAAAAAAAAAAAAAAAAAAAAAAAAAAAAAAACTCAAAAGTAAGCAGAAGACAAGAAATAACTAAAAAGAACTGAAAAAGATAGAGACACAAAAAACCCTTCAAAAACTCAATAAATCCAGGAGCTGGTTTTTTGAAAAGATCAACAAAATAGACAGACTGCTAGCTAGGCTAATAAAAAAGAAAAGAGAGAAGAATCGAATTGATGCAATAAAAAATGATAAAGGGGAGATCACCACCAATTCCTCGGCAATACAAACTACAATCAGAGATTACTACAAACAGCTCGATGCACATAAACCAGTAAATCTGGAAGAAATGGATAAATTCCTGGACACTTGCACACTCCCAAGCCTAAGGCCAGGAAGAAGTTGAAACCCTGAATAGACCAATAACAAGGTTTGAAGTTGAGGCAGCAATTAATAGCCTACCAACCAAAAAAAGTCCAGGTCTAGACAAGTTCACAGCCAAATACTACCAGATGCACAAAAAGGAGCTGTTACCATTCACGTTGAAACTATTCCAAACAATACAAAAAGAGGGAAACCTCCCTAACTCTTTCTATGAGACCAACATCATCCTGATACCAAAACCTGGCATAGACACAACTAAAAAAGAAAACTACAGACCAATATCCATGATGAACATGGATGCAAAAATCTTCAATAAAACACTGGCAAACCGAATCCAACAGCACATCAAAAAGCTTATCCACCACAATCAAGTAGGCTTCATCCTGGGGATGCAAGGCTGGTTCAACATATGCAAATCTATAAATGTAAACCACCACATAAAGAGAACCAAAGACAAAACCCACATGATTATCTCAATAGATGCAGAGAAGGCCTTTGACAAAATCCAACAGCCTTTTATGCTAAAAACTCTCAATAAACTACATAGCAATGGAATGTGTCTAAAAATAACAAACACACAGCCAATATCATACTGAATGGGCAAAAACTAGAAGCATTCCCTTTAAAAACTGGCACTAGACAAGGATGCCCTCTCTCACCACTCTTATTCAATATAGTATTGGAAGTTCTAGCCAGAGAAATTAAGCAAGAAAAAGAAATAAAGTGCATTCAATTAGGAAAAGAAGAAGTCAAATTGTCCCTATTTGCAGACAAAATGATCCTATATTTAGAAGATCCCATTGTCTCAGCCCAAAACCTCCTCAAGCTGATAAGCAACTTCAGCAAAGTCTCAGGATACAAAATCAATGTGAAGAAATAACAAGCATTTCTATACACCAACAACAGGCAAACAGAGAGCCAAATCATGAGCAAACTCCCATTTACAATTGCTAACAAGAGAATAAAATACTTAGGAATACAAATAACAAAGGATGTAAAAGATCTCTTCAAGGAGAACTACAAACCACTGATCAAGAAAATAAGAGAGGACACAAACACATGGAAAAACATTCCATGCTCATGGTTAGGAAGAATCAATATTGTGAAAATGGCCATACTGCTCAAAGTAATTTATAGATTCAATTCTATCTCCATCAAGCTACCATTGACCTTTTTCACAGAACCGGGAAAAATCACTTTAAATTTCATATGGAACCCAAAGAGAGCCCACATAGCCAAAACGATCCTAAGCAAAATGAACAAAGCTGGAGGCATCACTCTACCTGACTTCAAACTATACTACAAGGCTACAATAATCAAAATAGCATACTACTGGTACCAAAACAGAGAAATAGATGAATGGAACAGAACAGAGGCCTTGGAAACAATGCCACACATCTACAGCCATCTTATCTTTGACAAACCAGACAAAAACCAGCAATGGGGAAAGGATTCCCTGTTTAATAAATGGTGTTGGGAAAACTGGCTAGCCACATTCAGGAAGCTGAAAGTGGACTCCTTCCTTACACCTCACACAAAAATTAACTCCAGATGGATTAAAGATTTAAACATAAGAACTAACACAATAAAACCCCCAGAAGAAAACCTAGGCAACACCTTCAGGACATAGGCACAGGCAAGGACTTCATGACTAAAACCAAAAGCAATGGCAACAAAAGCCAAAACAGACAAATGAGATCTAATTAAACTTAAGAGTCTCTGCACAGCAAAAGAAACAATCATTAGTGAATCGGCAACCAACAGAATGGGAAAAATTTTTGCAATCTAGCCGTCTGACAAAGGGCTAATATCCACAATGTACAAAGAACTGAAGCAGATTTACAAGAAACAAACAAACAAACCCGTTCAAAAGTGGGCAAAGAATATGAACAGACACATTTCAAAAGAAGACATATAGGCTGGGCGCAGTGGCTCAAGCCTGTAATCCCAGCACTTTGGGAGGCCGAGGCGGGTGGATCACAAGGTCAAGAGATTGAGACCATCCTGGTCAACACGGTGAAACCCCGTCTCTACTAAAAATACAAAAAAATTAGCTGGGCATGGTGGTGCGTGCCTGTAATCCCAGCTACTCAGGAGGCTGAGGCAGGAGAATTGCCTGAACCCAGGAGGCGGAGGTTGCGGTGAGCCGAGATAGCACCATTGCACTCCAGCCTGGGTAACACGAGTGAAACTCCGTCTCAAAAAAAAGAAAAAAAAAAAAAAGAAGAAGACATATATGTGGCCAACAAACATATGAAAAAATGCTCATCATCACTGGTCATTAGAGAAATGCAAATCAAAACCACATTGAGATGCCATCTCATGCCAGTTAAAATGGTGATCATCAAAAAATCTGAGACAACAGATGCTGGAGAGGATGTGGAGAAAAAACACTTTTACACTGTTGGTGGGAGTGTAAATTCGTTTAATCATTATGGAAAACAATGTGTCGATTCCTCAAGGATCTAGAAATAGAAATTCCATTTCACCCAGCAATCTCATTACTGTGTATATACCTAAAGGACTATAAATCGTTCTACTATAAAGACACATGCACAAGTATGTTCATTGCGGCACTGTTTATGATAGCAAAGACCTGGAACCCACCCAAATGCCCATCGACAATAGACTGGACAAAGAAAATGTGGCACATATACACCATGGAATACTATGCAGCCATAAAAATCAACAAGTTCATGTCCTTTGTAGAGACACGGATGAATCTAGAAACCATCATTCTCAGCAAATCGATACAAGAACAGAAAACCAAACACCACATGTTTTCACTCATGGGCAGGTGATGAACAATGAGAATACTTGGGCACAGGGAAGAGAACAACACTCACTGGGCTAGGTGAGGGGTGGTGAAGGGGATGGAAGGGGGGGGAGAGTGGAGGGCAGGGAAGATGGGAATGGATAACACCAGGAGAAATGCCTGATGTAGGCAGGGGACAGGGCAGGGGGTGGTGGATGGAGACAGCAAACCCCCCTGGCATGTATGTACCTATGCAACAACACTGCAGGATGTAGGATGTGCACATGTACCCCAGAGTCCAAAGTACAATTTTATAATTTTATATATATAGCCTCCCACTCTGTAAGTTGTCTCTTTATTTTGCTAATCATTTCCTTTGTTGTGCAGAAGCTTTTTGGTTTAGTTCAATCCCATTTGTCTATTTTTGCTTTTGTTGCCTGTGCTTTCAAAGTCATATGCAAATAAACCACTGACAAACCAAAGTTATTGAGATTTCAACTGTTTTCTTCTAGCCATTTTACAGTTTCAGGTCTTATGTTCAAGTATTTATTTTGAGTTAATTTTTACATATGGTATGAGATAAGGATCCCACTTTATTCTTCTGCATGGACAATGGAATACTATCCAGCCCTAAAAAAGAAGGAAATTCTATTATTTGTGACAATGTGGATGTACCGGGAGGGCATTATGCTAAGTTAAATAAACAAATACAACATAATCTCATTTATATGTGGAATTTTAAAAAGTCAAACTTATAAGAGCAGAATGACAGTAACCAGAGCCTAGGGAGAGGAGAAAATAGGGAGTTATTGGTCAAAAGCTACAAAGTTTCAGTTAGACACATGGAATAAGTCAGGATCTACTGCACAGGAAGGTGACTGTAATCAGTAATAATATATTGTATATTTCAAAATAACAGTAAATTTCAAATGTCTCACCACAGAAAAATGATAAGTGAAGGATGTTAATTTAATTCAATTTAATCATACCACATTGTATACAGATATCAAAATATCACATTGTACCCCACAAATGTATGAATTTATTATTTTTCAATTACAAATAAGATTAATTTTATAGCCAGGCATGGTGGCATGCACCTGTGGTCCCAGCAACTTGGGAGGTGGAGGCAAGAGGATCACTTAAGCCCAGGAGTTTGTGTAATTCAGTAACATTAGGTACAATTACGATGCTGAACAACATCACCATTACCTAGTTCTAGAATATTTCATCATCCCAAACAGAATCCCTGTTCCCAGTAAGTAGTCACCACTCATATATCCCTTTTCCCAGCCCCTGGAAACTACTAATCTGCTAATCTGCTTGTTGTCTCCATGGATTTCCCTATTCTGAATATTTCAAATAAATGGAATCATACAATTTGTGACCTTTTGCATCTGACTTCTTTCACTTAGCAAAATGTATCAAGGTTCATCCATGATGTAACATGTATTAATACTTCATTTTTATGGTTAAATAGTATTCCCTTGTACAGATATACCACATTTTGTTTATCCATTCAACGATTGATAGATATCTGAATTGTTTTTATCTTTTGGCTATTATGAATAGGGATGCTATAAACATTTCTGTACAATTTTTTTGAACAATTGTTTTCCATTCTTTGAGGTATATGTGTAAGAATGCCATTGCTGGGTCATATGATAAATCTGTGTTTAGGTTTCTCAGAAATCTTCAAACTGTTTTCCACAGCTGCTGCACCACTTTACACTCCCATCCTACAGCACTGTCAGAAGATTCCAGTTTCTCCACATCCTCACCAACACTAATTTTTCTTTTTGCTTTGTTATAACCATCTTAATAGCTGTGAAGTGCTATCTCATCTCTCATCACAGTTTTGATTTGTGTTTCCCTAATGATTAAAGATGTGCAGCACTTTTCCCTGTACTTATTTGCATGCCTTCTTTGGAGAAATGTCTATTCACATATGTTGCCTGTGTTTTAATTGAATTCTTTTCATTGTTGCATTATAAAAATTATTTATCTATTCTGAATATTAACATTTTATCAGATATATTATTTGCATTACATGCATGTATCTTGCAGATATGTGATTTCTCTCATCTGTGGATTGTCTTTTTATTCTTTTAATACTCAGAGTATCATTTGACACAAAAATGTTTTTAATTTTGCTGAAGTCCAATTTAGCTATTTTTCTTGTTGTTGCTTATGTTTGGTGTCCCATCTAAGAAATCACTCCAAGCCAAATCGAAGGTTATAAAGATTTACCTATTTCTTTCTATGAGTATAAATTTTTAGATTTTCAGTTTGGAGATTTCTCAAGGAACTAAAAATAGAAGTACCATTAAACCCAGCAATCCAATTACTGGACGAATACCTAAAGAAAAATAAATCATTCTATCAAAAAGATACCTGCACTCATGTTTATCACAACACTATTCACAATAACAAAGTCATGGGATCAACCTAGGTGTGCATCTACAGTGGACTGAATAAAGAAAGGTAGTACACATACACAATAAAACATTACACAGCCATAAAGAAGAATGACATCATGTCCTTTGCAGTAACATGGATGAAGATGGAAGCCATTATCTTAAGTGAATTAACACAGAAACAGAAAGTCAAATATCACATGTTCTCATTTATAAGTGGGAGCTAAAAACTGGGTACACACAGACAAAAAGATGGCAACAATAGACACTGGGGAATCTAGAAAAAGGGGAGGGAGGGAGGAGGTCAAGGGCAGAACAACGTTCTACTGAGTTCTATGTTCACTATCTGGATGGCAGGATCAACAGAAGCCCAAACCTTAGAATTACACAATATACCCTTGTAACAAACCTTCACATGTACCCCTGAATCTAAAATAAAATTTTTAAAAATAATAATAATAACAAAATAAAGCTTTAGCTTTTATATTTTGATCTTTGAATCATTTTGAGTTAATTTTTATATATGGTGTGCAGTACAAGTCCAACTTTATTTTTTTCCATGTGAAAATTCAGTTTTCCCAACATCATTTGTTGAATCAACTAGTATTTCACCCATTAAATGGCACCCTTATGGAAAATCAATTGAGCATAGATGTATAAGTTTATTTCCTGGACTCTCAATCTTATTCTGTTGATCCATATGTCTATCTATATGCCAGTACCATGGTATTTTGATTATTATAGCTTTGTAGTAACTTTTAAATCAGAAAGTTAAGTCCTCCAACTTTGTTCTTTTTCAAGATTGTATTGGCTATTTGAGGGGACTTGCAACTTTAGAATTGGCTGTTCCATTTCTGGGAAAAAAAAGACCACTGGAATTTTAATAATGATTACACTGAATCTGTAGACCACTTTGGGAAGTATTATCATCTTAACAATATTAAGTCTTCCAATCCATGAACACAAGATATCTTTGTCTTTATTTTTATTTAGATCTTCTTTCACTTATTTCAGCAATGTTTTGTAATTTTCAGTGTACTGGTCTGATACATCTTAAGTTAGATTTATTTCTAAGTACTTTATTCTCTTTGATGCTATTGTAAATGAGATTATTTTTTAAACTTCTTTTCAGATTGTTCATTGCTAGTGTATGAAAATACAAGAATAAACATTTTTAGATTTCCTACTTTGTGTCAGACAACTTCTATAATTTATTACAGTTCATCTCAGAGCAGCCCTGTGAGTTAAATATTGTAGTCTCTAATCACAAACGAAGAAATTAGAACTCAAACATGTTGAAACACAACAACGGAATAGTAAGAGAAAGAGGCAGAGAACTGAATCAATACACACAGATTCCAATTTTTTTCAAGACTACTTTCATGTTTTCTCTTGTCCTCTCATCTCCAGCCTCGATATGTCTTTTGATTTAGTCAGCTCTAGGCCTGAGCATATGCCCCTCTACTCCTTTCACTAGGCTCACTCCTACTCTTCCATCAATCTCCAGCTGAAATGTCACTCTTTCAGGGCAGATTTCCCTGACCCCATCCCCACTGGAGACCTCACAACATTGCCAGCTTACGCAGTCATCCTAGCATAATTTGTAAGAAAGCTCTCTTTCATCCTCAGAATTGTTCCAGTTTGCTCGATAAATGTTTGTCCTCTTCATAGCCCCTTACGGACCCATAGCCCCTTATCTACCCCTCTTTGTCTGTTCTTGTAGTTGCTGGTTTGGATGTCTTCTGAGAGACTCTGAGCTCCCTCAGCAGGCCTGTGTCTGTGTTGCATACTGCCCATATCCCCAGCACCTAGCATGGCAGAGTAGGCCCTTAGCAAACCACTACTAAATGAGCAGGTTTTAATAAGCAACAAAAAGCCTATCAGACATGAATTCCCACCTAAACTGCCACCAAGGAAGACTAGAATAGTGTTTCTACAATTCCACCAATCCTTTCCCACATTCCTTTGCGTATTCACTTCAAAATTAATTCTACATAAGGATGCAATCTTATACCCTGTTCCTCTGCATCTTTCTTTTTAAAGTATGTATTGATTACTTATGACACAGCTGCAACTGAAAGGAATAACAAACGGTTCATGTAAACATCTTCCATGCTATGGAAATTTACTTTCTAAAAATGACAGTAACCCTATAGTCTATTAATTAAGCAGTACCTATAAAATCAAATGGTCCAAGAATAACAAAAACAACGCATCCACATTTTGAATTATTTAAGATGTTTAACCAAAAAATTAACCTATTATTTTTCTCAACCTAGTAATAATGGTAAATAGAATGAACTATGTACCTTGCTTTGTAAACAGAATGAACTAAATTGTAAACCACTCAATGAGGAAAAAAAACAAAGTTTAGGATTAATTCAGAAGTGAAAAATTCCTTGAATTTTCTAAGACATGGATTAATTTATACTGAACATTTGGAATAAATATTTTCTTGCATTATTCGAAACCCTGGTGGCTGCATTCTAACAAAATAAAGCTTAACTTTATATAAATCAAATAATCTCTATACTTTCAAGTACGAGGGGAGGGAATTCACAGGGAGTAAAGGTATGTATTCCCCCACCCCCACCCCAGTGTTAATTTAACCTCATCTGTTATAGCAAGTTACACTGGAAATGTTGCCTAGCGTGGTGCTTAAGAACTTGCTTAGGGGGTGACACAGACACAGGTTGAAAGTGGTAATTTAGTAGATACAATTCCTCTTGGAGATTACTTAATCTCACTGAGTGTGTTTTCTTAACATGAAATTTAAATAAAACAAGCTGCCTCCCAAGTTTGTGGTTAGGATTAAATGAGATACTGGGCCGGGCATGGTGGCTCATGCCTGTAATCCCAGCACTTTGGGAGGCCAAGACCAGCAGATTACCTAAGGTCAGGAGCTTGAGACCAGCCTGGCCAAGTGGGAGAACCCCTGTCTCTACTAAAACTACAAAACTTATCCAGGCATGGTGGCAGGCACCTGTAGTCCCAGCTACTTAGGAGGCTGAGTCAGGAGAATAGCTTGAACCAAGGGACAGAGGTTGCAGTGAGCTGAGATCATGCCACCGCACTCCAGCCTGGGCGACAGAGTGAGACTCTGTCTCAAAAAATAAAAAATAAAATAAATAAATAAATAAGATACTGTCATAAGGTTCTCAGTAAATGCTCTTGCCCCGTCACCTCCTAGTGACTGAGAACTCCACAGTCAAGACCTCACAATGCACAAGCTTAAATTCTCTCATCACTTTTTACAGCTTTTCTTCAGCCTTGCTTCTGCAAAACAAAGGCAGGTGTAACTATGATTCAAGAGGCTGAGTGGGACTTCTCATCTTACTCCTGTTGAGAGGCAAAGCAGGAGACAAAGAAGCAATCAACACTAGATTTTTTAAAGAGATGCAAACAACTTGCACCCAGACACTTCCAAGGCTTAGGAAGTTTTGTAAATGAAACTCAGCCTCACACCCTCTTTCCAGCCTAGAAAATGAGGCCAGAAAGCAAGTTAAGAGAATCAGAGCAGGGATGGCTTAGGTAGCACTGTAAACAAAAAGTAAAATATTTAAAGAGATTTATTCTGAGCCAAATGTGAGTCACCATGTCCCATGACACAGCCCCAAGAGATCCTGAGAATATCTGCTCAAAATGGGTGGGCTGCTGCTTGGTTTTATATGTTTTAGGGAAACATAAAATATTAATTAATACATGTAAGATGTACATTGTTTCAGTCCAGCAGAACAACTCTAAGGTAGTAGGGGCTGGGGGGTCACTTCTAGATCATAGGCGGATTTAAGGATTTTCTGATTGGTAATTGCTTGAAAGAGTTTACCTAAAGACCTGGAATCAATAGGAGAGATTGTCTGGGTTAGGACAAGGGGTTGTGGAAACCAAGGTTCTTAACATACAGATGAAGCCTCCAGGTAGCAGGCTTCAGAGAAAATAGACAGTAAGTGCTTGTAATCAGACATTAAAAGGTACCGGATTCTTACATACTTCTCTCTTGGATCAAGAAAAAGACCTGGAAAGGGAAGGGGATTCTCTACAGAACATAGATTTTTCCCCACAAGAGACAGTTAGCTTTGCAAGACCATTTCAAAATACATCAAAGAAATATATCTTGGGGTAAAATACTTCAGTCTCTTGCAGGGCCTGCTATCTCTCATGTTGGCATTTTACTGCCACAAAAAGTCTGTTTGGTCAGTCTTAAGGTCCGGTTTAATGTTAATGCTGGTCAGCTGTGCCTGGATTACAAAGGGAGGAAGGTCTAATGAGGTATGTCCAACCCCTCCTTCCCATGATGTCCTGAACTGGTGTTACAGTTTAGCTTCAGAATGTCCTTGGCCGAGAGAAGAGATGCATTCAGTTTGTTTTAAGGTTTCGAATTTTATTTTTGATTGATAACATTTATAAACGGATTTCTCTCTGAAAAGTAGGGTTGAAGACTTCATAAAGGGAGATGCTCCAAAAGATAACTTGTTGAGGTTGAGAGCACCTGCGAGAAGGTCAGGCTGGCATCCACTCGATTGCTGCACCTTTCCTTAGCCAGGGGGCTTCTTGGACTACTCTACATCTAGCCAAGCAGAAAAAGAAAACAAAAAGGAAAGGGGAAAAGGCAGACCAGAGAAAAGAAGCAGCACATTGTTACCATGGCAAGAACCCATGTCACAGTAGTGCAGGAGGGCTTGACTAGTCTTGCTAGTGCCCACCCGAGAGCTTGCTGCCAAGCAAGACAGCCCGCAAATGCAGGCAGATGCACAGTGCAACACAGAGAGACTAGTGGTCCAAAAAGCCAGTGATAACTTTTGAGTTCATTGTAGGGTTTCTCAGTCACCAAAGCATCCAATCCAATGTTAATGTCTCCTGTGTCAAAGAATTGAACAATGGGAAGACTATGAAAGTCCCTACAAAGAAACTCACATGAGTGCCAACAGAAACCCAACTTTTAGAAGCCTACTGCATGTAGAGCTTTGATAGCTGTTCAGAGAAGCAGCAATAACAGACACAATCAAAAGAAGAGACATTGCCCCCTTCTATCTCCCTTTCCTGTGGCTGTTGCCAAAGGAAAAGGGGGTTCCAAAGAGGGAAGATACCTGGGAAAGCAGAGGACACTGTCCTAGCCTGGACTCTTTACACCTGAAGGACACTAGCTGTGCTCAGATGTGGGTAAAGTACAGAAAAGGGAGATTTGACTAAGCAAGTTTGAAGTAGTGGTATAGACTCATATATCATAAAATCTTGCTATAGGAAGTACAGCAAGCAATGGGCATGCAGCACGGACATAGGCTGGGAGCTTGTTAGAAATGCAGAATCTCAGGGCCTACCCCTGGAAGTCCTGAATCACAATCTTCATTGTAATAAGACCTCTGGTGGTTTGTATACCTACTTCTCAAACATTAAAGTTTGAGAAGTACTCTCCTAAAGGCTCAAAGAGGATTTTACCTTGGAGGTTTAAAACGTATCCAGGAGTTTGTTTTCTCTCTCATTTCTATTCTCTCTCTCTCTCTTAAATGAATATTTTTAACTTGAAGTCAATAGGGAAGCACTGGAGAGACAAGGGCAAAAAGGGAGAACACTGGAAGAAAATTTAACCACCATGTGGGAAGCCATCTGCAGCCAACACGTTGCTGGCATGCCTCTGGCCCTTATATCCACAGAGCAGAAGCTGACCAGGCAAGAACTCTTAGCAGGCTTTTGAGGTCATGGGGTGCTGAGAGATGTACAGTTAGGACTCCCAGGACTGTGAGAGACCAAGCATCAAATCTCATCTGAAAAAGGAAGTGCCTTCATAATAACTTCAATCAAAATTAGCAGCAGGTGCCATCAGTGTCCTTTAGGACAAGCAGGTTCTCATTGCATAAAGACATACACACTCAGAAAGGAATCCAGACAGATTCTGGGACCATGCCTTTTGACAAACATCAGTTGAGGCTGATCAACAAAAACCAAGCCACCTGAGATCATTGTAACACCCCCCACCTTCATTTTGGGTTCTTAAGCTTACTCTTTTTTTGAAGCAATCAAGATTTTGCATGATTATAACAGACAGAACAGTAGGCAAGAATTTAAAAAAAAAATCTGTATTTCTTGTCACTTCTGCCAATGTGTAACACCAGGGAAGTCACAGTTTCTGTGTACTTTGACAAATCTAGTATAGCTTATTATCAAGGTGAAGAGCATCAGCTTTGGAGCTAGAGAAATCTGGGTTTGATTCCCAGTTCTGCTGCTTAATAGCAAGTGATCTGGAGTAGGTTTCTTTGAAAGACCTGCAAGAAATTGTTTCTGGCTGTTCTGCCACTTCCAGTACTTCCAGTACTTAATGTGTTGAGAGGCGTTGTATAAACGGGACTGTGGAAAGAAAATGACTATCAGAGAGGTGAGTTGCCCCAAGAGGTGATGCACGCTAAAGCAGTTAAGCAGCTGTCGCAAAGAACACTGTGTCACTGGCCACTGAGGTAGCCCATCCTTCCCAGGCAGATCACACATCCCAGAGGAAGCCTTGGGCATCTGGCAGGCAACTGTGGGTAGCCTTCCTCCCATGGAAGGCTGAGGAACTTGCAGTATTATTAGTGAGTCCTTTATTCTTTGTCACTAGTCACTATGGTTCAAATGGGTTCCCCAGAAATTCATGTGCTGGAAACTTGATCCCCAGTGCAACAGTGTTGGAAGGTGAAGCCCGATGGGAGATATTTAGGCCTCTCTCACTTTATCCAGATCTCTACTCAAATGTTTTCTCAGAGAAATCTTCTCTGCACATCCTGTCTAAATATAACCAACATCACTCTCTATTCCTCAACACTACTGTCTTAGTTTGTTTTCTGCTGCTACAACGGAATACCACAAACTGAATAATTCATAAAGAATTGAAGTCTATTTGGTTCATGACTCTGGAGGCTGGAAAGTCCGAGAGCACAGCAATAGCAGCTGGCTAGGATCATCTTTTGCCAGGAGAGTGGAAGGCAAAAATGAGTACACAAGA